>NC_081559.1:192071885-192103244 GCF_022355385.1 Mustela nigripes | reverse complement strand
TTTCTTTCTTTCTTTCTTTCTTTCTTTCTTTCTTTCTTTCTTTCTTTCTTTCCTTTGATCTGTGTACTGTGTAGTGATCTTGTTTTCACAATATTTGTGCTTTTCTTGGTAATTTTGTTGTTTTAAATGTGCCCCAAGCATAGTCCTGAACTCCTATCTAGTGTTTTACTATTATATATCTTATAGGGAAAGACACTTTTTAGATAAGTTTCATTCAGGCATGAGTTATATGCTGTTGACCATGCATTCAATTTCAGTGAATCAACAGTATTTGTTAAGTAAGGTGTCTTTAAAATAAAATGTGAATAAAGCAAGGTTATGTATTAATTATTATTTTTCTTTTTTTAATGTATTAATTGATGAAAATATGTGACTATAGGCTTGCAAGAAACTACCTCTATTTTCCCTAGGAGCAATGGTTCAGTATTTGCTAATTCAGGTTCCGGGACAGCTGGATAGGACATAACTATTGCCAATAATGGGCACTGACTCTGTGTGTGCATGTGTATATATATATTTCTTCATGTTCTTCAATTTTCTTACAATGGAACTGACACCATTTTCATCAAGAGCTGAGGTATCTGCTTCCCTCTTTTAAAATTGGGCAGGGGCTTGTGAACTGTCTGACCAAGAGAAAATGGTGAAAATGATGTTCTATAGTATCTGAGGCTAGATCATAAAAAAATTTCTATCTGCCTTTCATGGACATGCCCTTTGGAGACCTGAGGCATCCTGTGAAAAGCCCATGCAGGAGAAACTATAAGAAGCAATCACATGATGCAATAAATGGTCAGGGGATGCAATCTGTTTTAGTCTGCTGATTCTGAGGCAACAGCCAATCCCAACCACTAGGCATGTGGCTGACCGAATCTTGAAGATAAAGGACTAGAGGAATGTGAGCCCTTTGTTAGTCTCATTTACTTATGATTTCCAGATCTGCACAGGCCTGATCCTAACCAAATCCTTTCCTGTTTGTGGATGAATGCTATTGTGCACACCCAGCTTCATGATTTTTTAAATCAGATAACATTGAGCTCATGCTGGGCAGCTCAGCAAGCATAGTCTCTCCGTACTCCAAGGTTAAACATTCTGGCTCCACGAGAGTCTGGTAGGCTGAAGGAAAGCAAAGGTACAGAAAACATGGTTTTTAACTCCAAAAACATAGTTTAAGCTATGATTACTACTCTAGTCTGAGTAGAGGCACTATAGAGCATCCCTGTCTGATTCGTCACTTGAGGTACCATTGGAACTGCTGGGTCATAAGGCCCATGTGTCAGGGCTTCTTGCATCAAATAATGAGCATGGATAGTAGCCCTCAAATCTGTCAGACTTATGGGTAACTCCATGGGAAATGGTATAGTGGTTCTTCAAAAATTTAAAAGTAGAATTACCATATGATCCAGGAATCCCACTTCCGAATATACACACAAAAATACTCAAAGCAGGATCTTGAAGAGTTGTCTATACACCTATGTTCATCCTAGCATTATTTATGATAACTGAAAGGCTAATAGCCCACCGACAGATGAGTGGATAAAAAAATATGTGATACGTAGACGCAATGGCATATTATGTGGTCTTGGTGAAGAATGATATTCTGATACGCACCACCACATGGATGTCTTGAGGTCATTCTACTAAGGGAAATGAACAGGTCATAAAAGGACAATACAGTATGGTTCCACTTCAATGAAGGACCTGGAGTAGTCAAATTAATAGAGACTGGATGTAGAGTGGTGGGTGCTGGGGGCTGGACAGAAGAATGGGCAGGTGTTGCTTAATGGTTGCAGATTCAGTTTTGCAAGATAAAAACAGTTCTGGAGACTGAACGAACTTACTACTACTGAACTAGACAGCTAAAAATAGATAGGATGGTAAGTTGTATTTTATGTGTATTTCCTCACAATTAGAAAAATGATCAATGGTTGCCAAAGGTTTGGGAGAGGGAGAGAAAGATGAATAAGTGGAGCCTAGAGATTTTTAGAGCAGCAGAACTATTCTGCATGACACTGTGATGACGGATGCATGACACTACACATTTGTCAACACCCACAGGACATTACAACCCAAAGAGTGAACCCTAATGTGAACTATGGACCTTAGTTAATAATAATGTATCAATATATTTAATTATAACAATGGTACCACATAAGTATAAGATGTTGATAATAGAGGTAAGTTAAGTATGAGTGTGGGGAAGTATATGGGCACTTTCTGTATTTTATGCTCAAATTTTTTTTTCTAAAATTAACTAAACTCTAACTAAATAAAATCTGATACCTTAAAGAAATATATGTTAGGAGCACTTGGTGGGGCAATGAGTGAGGTGACCAACTCTTAGTTTCCCTTGGGGTCTGACCTCAAAGTCATGTGACTGAGCCCTCCGTGGGGCTCTGCACTCAACACAGTCCACTTGGGTTTCTCTCTTCCTTTTTCCTCTACCCCTACCACTCTGTTTCTCTCTCTCTAAAATAGATAAATAAAATCTTTTTAAAAATAGATTTATTATTCCTTAAATGATCAGAGTAGCACGCACACATGGCATAAGTAATCTCAAAAATCCAAATTCCCAAGGGTTATGACTTCTTTTTTTTCCCCCATATCAGATGGGACAAGGTACAACAACATGCCATTTATCTTAGAGACCATCTATATCCAAACCTGGCCCAGACCACAAGGTCCCTAGAAACCTCATTAATGTATAAATACCACTGACATTTTTCTGGCAAATGTTTCCTATTAAAGCACCTAGGCTTTTCTGTATTCCCTTATCTAATGCAAAATGTCATCTCTGTTATGTAACAGCATGATGTGTTGGGAAAAATTAGTATGATTACATTATTACATATTATGTTAAGAAAGAGCACATTAAAGTGGATATAATCTTGAAGTTACACTGTGAAGGAATACTGCTGTCCTTGCCAGGTGAGATAGAACTCCTCCCAACTGAATGCATTATTTGGGAATGAGAAATAAATTATTTGATCAGTCAATTAGTGGCTTCATATCTATTGTCAGAATCTGATTTGTCTGAATAAAGACATCAACCTCAGAAAACATCCTACAACGAGTGTTAATACCTGACGAAGTTCAATATAATCTATAGTCGTTTTTCAAAATCAGTCTTGGAAGATAACTCAACATGTTAAAGTATCAAGATGGAGATTCTAGCCAGCTGTCCATTGAAGAACGAGGGGAATAACCACAGAATGAGTGCTCGGGCTCTCGGCACCCCATGTGGGACTGACTTAGGCCAGCTTTCCATTTATTGCCTGATCTCTGTAAGCTCTCATTCTGACCTACAGATTCCTTAGATTCTGGTGGATTAACTCAGAACTCCCAAAGGTCTAGGTATATCCCTTTCTCCAGTGTACAGTAACCTTGTTAAATGGCTCCAGGTGCCTTGGGGAAGAGCTTAGAGGAAGAGCCACAGGATGCATTTAAGGCAGGAATAAATACAGCTGCTCTGAACATCGTCTTCAAATGTATCCAGCCTCCTCTTCATTCAGGGGTCTCTGGCTGTGGGGATTAGACTTCAGGTCATACATTTTCACTTTAGCTTCTCAAATCAGGTTTCAGCTCCTCAGACCTGTGGTTTATATGCATCAGGATACCCCTCAGAGAGCTGCACATCTGTGCTGTTACTTTGGACAGAAAATCATTTAGTTGTCATCACAGATTCCCATGAACCAAAACATCCAACCTTGAAATCTTTTATAGTAATGTGCCAATCTTATCTCTGATAGTTAAATATCACCAGCACCTACACCCTGCTACTATGAGGTTTTATTAATCTCACTGAAATCAGAGAGCCCAATTCCACCCCACCATGCTCATCACCACAGAACTTTCAAGATGCTAGTGTTTTCTTCAACCATAAATTTTTAATGGCTTGGTAAAGACAATTTCCCATGGGCCTCCCCAGAGTTATTTTTAGGATGTGATGAGTTTACCCAGACTATATCTCATCCAGTATTCCCCTGATATTCACTTCAGGTGATTCTTTTGTCTGAAGTATGGAAGTTAAGTTCTGGCATGTCAACCTTTTAGATTATAGACCACAACTTATCTAGGCTCCCATTATTTCACCAAATAGTTTATTATAAATGTTACCTGTTCTTCAAGCTAACACATACGATTTTAAATCTTGGTTGAACACACGCATATTAGTAAAGGTTTGTTTTTTTTTTTTCTCATATAATCTTACATTTTGTCCTTTCTGATCTTTTATAACTAGGATCTATCCCTACCTACATATGCTTCCCAATTTTTTGATGATAGAAGTTCACAACATTTTTGTAATTCCTTTATGTATATTTCTCTCCACCTAGAGTAGACCTTGCAGTTGTTTCCTTGGACATACTGGAGTTTTACTTTCATTGTGGGCCTGGGGGGGAAAAAGTGTTAAGGAAGAATTACAAATAGAGTAGGCATTCCTTTATGAAGCACCTGGTCCAGGTGAAATTTCTGCAGGGTTTTTAATAAAAGGGATGTCTGATTTACTCAGATTGGGAGGAGGGAATTCATTATGTACAAAATTCTGCACTTGCTGAAATCCTTCCAATGATAAAACTATGCTAAAATTGCACAAGATAATGGATAAATTTTTAGATGACTTAGAGACTTTATGGTCCAGCACTTCTTTGGGTAGGGAGTTGAAAGATATAAGTTTATTGTCATTTTGGGAGGGCACCTGGGTGGCTCAGTTAGTTAAGTGATTGCCTTGGGCTCAGGTCATGGTCCCAGAGTCCTGGGATGGAGCCCTGCATTGGGTTCCCTGCTCCTCAGGGAGCCTGCTTCTCCCTTTCCCTCTCCCTCTCCCTGCCACTTCTCCAGCTTGTGCTCTTTCTCTATGTGTCAAATAAATAAAATCTTTAAAAAAATTATTGTCATTTTTGTAAGCTTTCTAGAACAGTCAAAAGCACTCAGCTTGTCTCACAAACTTTGTAATCATTATTGTTTCTATAACCATCAAATTCAGTAGCCATTTACTCTTCCAAAGCGTTGACCCAAAAACCAAACTCTACCCTTTCCACCATCTGGAGATAATCGGTGTAATAATGAGGCCACTTATGTCATAGATTTTCAGAATCCCATCTCATCTGTAAGGAGATCATTGATACACTCAACTAGTATGTAGGTACAGTGCTGAGTGTTCTTGGTTTGGTTTTACCAACTCTATCAGGCAGAATTCTAAACAGGGTACACCCCTGTTTATAGTTCAAATGAATGTACTTTAGCAAGGGGACAGATATGTGAGCAGAGTTAAGGGACTAAATGAGGGATTTTGAAACACCCAGACTAGGAACAACACTAAGCCAATGCTACCATAGGGTTAAAGTTTTAAAGTAAGAATTAGTATTGTCAGAGCTCAGGGATGTCTGGATCTGAAGAGCATGGAATATGTAGAAGTAACTATATACTCTTAGAGGACAAAGGTGGTGCCAGATTAATGGCTCCAAGCCAGACAGTGCAAGGCAGAAATATCCTTATAATCTTACCCATATTTGTCTCTACTGATCTTCAGCTGGTGCTCCCATTGACTGAAGATGGGGAAAACCAATCAGCAAGCCAATGTGGTGGTATGGACCACTGAGACCAACCATTCAAGGCATACAGCTGAATACAGAAGTGCAGAGAACAGATCTGTTGGTGAAATAGGGGGGGAAAAAAAGTCATCAAGATAATAATGCAACAGTCAAGGCCAGATATCACCATGGCTTGGACCATTTATGAGATTTTGAGATTTATGACCATGTATGAGAATTTATGAGATTTTGGACATATTTCTAAGAAAGATATAACAAGACAAGGTGGATTGAATGTGCATCTGGGAAAGAGAAATAAGTAATAGACATAGAAAAGAAATATGGAAAAAGCAGGACTGAGAGAACATTTAATTTGAATATGATAACTCTGAAATGTCATTGACCATCTAAAGGGAGAGGCCAACTAAGCAGCTAAAATATATAAATCTAGAGTTCAGAGCAGAGTTTAGCCTGGAGATATAATTCACAATTAGTATTATTATTTAAGAATTATATTTTCTAAATAATCTGTAAAGGGCTTAGCTGGTAATAGGAATCCAATAAATGTGAAGTTCTATTTCTATTGATCTTCAAAGGAAGACTAAAATGGCTTATGCCCAAATACCCCCTTCTATCCAAGCCTGACAAATACAGAAAAATGGAGGAAATTTCAAAGGGGATGAAACCACAAGTGTAAAATATACAGTCAATAGAATAAACACTGCAGTAGATATAATTCTGAAAATAAGGCAAACCACAGGGGGCTCTATTTCTTCTGGATGAAGTTGGGTTTATATACCACCCAGAGAATTCTCTGTAGCCTTTAACAATACCTCACTGAGCATATAATTGCCAGAAAGGTGGGAAAGAATTAAGCACTGTGAGTAATATCCTTTGTAATGTCTCACAGAGAAAGGTTAAGGAAATTTCATTTGCTATGAGAAGATGGAAATAAATTAGTTAAGTCACCATGGAAAATCAGGCAGGCAGGACCAGATAGTGATAAGATTCAGAGGAAGAAATATGAGACTTTTAAAAATAGACATTTTAATTCATACATTAATAAATGTGAGACCAATTTTACAGAGGAGAACCAATGCAAAAAGCATCAAGATTTTTCAGCTTAAGTTAGAAAGAACTGGATGTCTTTATAAGACAAGTCAGTTGTTATGAGGTTTTTACTATTTATTTACATATTTTAATGGGCAGGAGCAAATAAATCAAATCAAGTCTTGAATATGGAAATCTCTTTAACATTCTCAGAAGCCTGAGAGTAAGAAGGAAAAAAAAAAAAAAGTTTTAAGTGAAATAGTCAGAAGCCCTTTTTCATCATAATGGTTGCTGAAACATTTATTCAAGACCCATTCATGTTTTAGTCCTCCTTTTATGAAAAATTGGGTTCTCAATAACTATTAATGCATTATTTTATTGATTGGGTACAAACCTGATATGCAAGTAGTAGATAGGAAGAAGATCACTTCTTGTGCCAGAAAGTGAATATGAATGGCAGAGGAGAGTCATTTTATGTAATATAGACTAGAGGATGGTAATGAGGATAAATGAAATTTAAGTCACAAACACCCAGGAATAAGAATTGCAAGCCCTCATCTATTTCACAGTTAAAGCCGAAACTGAAGAGAATGGATGATTGAGATCAAAGCTGATTGTTCATCTCTTGATGTGGAGATATGTATGGACTGGAGAAGACGATGTTGACAGTTGTGGTGGGACACGACCCCTGGATGCCTGTGGGGCTCTGCACTTGACTCCATCAACTCTACTTAACCAGTTTTATGCATCCAAGTCATATCCTATGTCAGTTAGGGTAGATGTGGGTGTAAGTCACAGCACACCTCCAACTGGCTTAAACAATAGATGTTAGTTACCGGATTCATTGTTTTATTTGCTATGAAGTCCAGAATTGGAGTAGATCTTGGGTTGAGATTGATTTATCAGGTCAAAAACACATAAAAGAATATGATTCTTTCCTTCTTTTCCTGCTGTTTCCCAGGGAGTCAGCCTTTATCCTAAGGTTGACTTGCCACTGTGGTCACCAGATAGCTGGCAATAGGAGACCAAGGCCTGAGGTCAGGGATAGGGATGTAGGTGAGACCACTGCAGCTGGGTAGCTGGTACTCCCTGGGGGAGATTCCTCTAAGGAGTATCCTTGACCAGGAGCAGAAGAATGGAGAGTGGGACCCTGGCAAGCAGTCACAGATGCACATTCACTCTCAAGCTGCCAGCATATTGCCTAAACTCAAAGGTCAGAATTTTAAGTCATGATTAATAGAGACCACTTAAAACTGAGGTCACCTGCTTTCAGACTGTACCTCAACATAGTACAAATGTTTTGTAAAATTATGAAGATAAACCCAAAAGAGTCATGATATTATTCATTTCACTCTCCCTATTTTCAAATATGAAGTAGGACCTAAGTTTTATTTTCCTTTTTTCCCTCTGTGCCAAACAAAGACAGTGTGGAAGCATGGAAACAGGTATACTATATGTACTGTAGAGCAGGTACTGCCCTCAGCCTCGGTACACATTAACTTTCCATCATTTTTACAAAATCAGGAGGTAGGTTCTGTGATGAACTTCTTTGTGCCAACAAGGAAAGTGGCACTACATACAACTAAATACTAGCAGATCTGAGATCTAAACCTTCACAGCTTACCACTCTCTGAATACTCTTCGAAGGAATGAATGCATTAATTAATAAAAAAAAAAATCACTGCATTCATGAATGAATAATAAATAGAATGAAAATGTTTCTGTCTGCATATGCTAAACATGTCTGTGCTCTCTTTAGGAAGAGTATCCCAAGACATGCTACTCCATGTTAGGGGAGCTGATTTCCAGCTCTAAAAATGCCCTTACCTCTCCATCTAATTTTATAAAAGGCGAAAGATTTATGCGATCTGAAGAGAAACCAGAGTATCTCTCCATCTAATTTTGAACCGCTTGCATACTACTCAGGGACATTGTCCATTCAACCATTACACAGGGATTAATATTCTGCCCTTTCTACTTCACAGAGGATCTTTGTGGATGTAAGGAGATGAGACATTTTGGAAGTACACTGGAAACTATCAGGCATCACAGTAACATAAAGTACAATTCTAAGCAATGTAAAACTTTGCAGGTAGTAAAATTCTTCCCCTGTGATTATCAAGATGTTGATAAATAATAAATATCTGAAGGGCACAGTCTGTGGTTATTAACTCAGCAATCAAGACCTGCCACAATCATCAAATTTTAGAATTTTAGAGTAAAGGAGCAATTAAAGATCCTTTGCTTTGATTCCTCATGTTTCATATTGGTACTGTCTTAAGATCATCTCACCTGTGGGGCACAGAATCATCAGCACAAAGTGGTCCCTGTTTGTCCGACCCAGTCTAATCATGAGTGAATAATGCCAGGACGTGTTCAAACCCTCAGGAGCAGTAATGTCATTGCATGAAAAAGTAAGAATGTCTGTTTGCCATCATCAGCTCTTTAAGTCACTCAGAACAAATAATTATTTGTACTGAAATAAACAGTGTTTATTCAGTGAATAAATTGTAATATTTTAGAAACTAGGCAGTAGCATATCTTTTTCTTTTGAGCAGGTACTCCAGGGAGGTAACTGGCCCTGACAGGGCTAGTATGTTTCCATAACTTACTAGCTAGATGAACCTGGCCAATTCTCTTAACCTGTCTGATATTTTTGACTCAAGTAGAATATGGAAGCATTTTAGGTAGTTGTTGAATTAATCAATGAGGGAATAGGGGAATGGATGACACATAGGTCAGCCACACCATAATAATGCTACATGGTCAACCACCCCAAGATCTGCACAAAACACACATTATCATACTCACATTCCTACAGGCCAATTAAATCAACTCTACAGGTGGGATTTCTCTGTTGCATGGTTAATCATTCTTCTGGGTTGATAAAGATACCCAGAGCAGATCCTTCTCATGCCACAGCAGAAGCTTAGAAGAGTGAGCCTAACGTGTGGGAAACTTTTAAGTCCCTACCAATGTCACCTGATTAATGTCCCACTTAAAGCAGATTGTATACATGAGCTCCAAATCAAGTGATGAAGAAGAATATTTGACCTGCCATGAGGCCACAGTAAGTGCCATGCCCAACATAAATTGGGAGGTAGGTATTCTGTGCTGCCTTGTGTTCTCCAAAATTTATATGTTGAAATCCTAACCCACTAACACCTAATGTGACTGTATTTGGGGATAGGGTCTTTAAGGTCTTTAAGGAGGCAGTTAAGTCTAAATAATGCAATAAAGGTGGCCCTAATCCAAAAGGATTAATGTCCTTACAAGAAGTAGAAGAGACTTCAGGAGAATGGCCACAGAACAAAAGGCCTTTTGAGGACACAAGAAACAGGTGGGTATCTACAAGCCAGGAAGCACCCAGCCAGCACCTTGAGTTTGGACTTCTAATCTCCAGATCTGTGTAAAATAAATTTCTGTTTTTTAAGACGCCAAGTCTGTGGTGATTTGTTATGTATAGAAGCCCTAGAAGCCAAATATAGAGGGTAATATTCTGTTCTCATGGAGATGGGGGTGGAGAGGGTGAATATTTGCTGAACAATCATCTATTTTAACATGGATATGACATTTATTTTCCAAACCCATTTTGAATCTGAGAGTAGTAGAGAGAACTTTGCCTCCCACTTGAGCACTCCATTAGCAGGTGGCAGAATAGGGTCTTAAATTAAAGACTTCTTAATTGAAGCCCTTTATTCTTTTTATGATATAACTTTTTTTTTCCTTCAATAGAATCCAGACTAGTAACATATATCCAACAGTGGAACAACCTATGTGTGTGGAATAAATGACCATATCTCCTAGAGACCAGCTGGGTTGATAAAGCACAGAGGGAAACAAGATGTCTGCTGGGTTGCCAGTTGTACAAGCTGAATTAAGGGAGGCTAAAGTGTGTCTAGGGATAAGTAGACAAAAGCTTAAATTAAGCTTTAATTCCATAATTTACAAACAGGATAAGAATAGTATATACCTTGGAGGTTTCTGTGAAAATAAGTGAGATGGTGTATGTAAAAATAAATGGGTCCAGGAAGTACACATTTCTAATACTAAAACAATGACAGGTATGACTACTATTTTGTTACAATGCTTAGAATGGCAGAGTAAAAAGCACATCCTTGAGTCAGAGAAATACTTTCCCTGGATAGTGTTTGTATAAATCCTTTTCTTTAATTTTGAGATTTAAAAAAATATATATTTTATTTATTTGACAGAGAGAGAACAAGCAGAGGGAGTGACAGGCAGAGAAAGAGGGAGAAGTACATCCCTGCTGAGCAGAGAGCCTGATGTGGGACTTGACCCCAGGACACTGGGATCATGACCTGAGCTGAAGGCAGATGTTTAACCGACTGAGCCACCCAGCCACCCTATTTTTAAGAGTTATTAATAAAAAGGGGAATTGGTAAAATCTTGCTTATCTCAGACTCTTTGAATGTGTTTTTGTGTGTGCAAACATGTGCACATGTGAATGTGTGTATTGCTGACTTTATCCCTGTTGTGATCAGACTGAAATTAAATTTATGGTTTACCTCTCAGGGCCAGGGTGATCACCAAAACTTTTGAGTCTGTTTCCCTCAAGATTCCCCCTCCTGAAGAGTACTGTCTATTTATATGACTATAACTGACTCCTTGCCAACCTCCTCCATATACATACCAACTGAAACACACACATATCTACATACACAGACCCCCAACATGCATAGCACCAGGCTACACCAGAGCATAGACATGCACATGCATGCACACACATGCACACGCACACACTTTCTCTTCTTTGCTTATGTAGCACGTATCATCTTCTCCAGCTCATTTTTCTTATCAGATTCCTTGAAAGATTTTGTGACCCTCATTTACAGTAAGCAATGACTAATTTTATGGGTCAACTTGACAGGGCCACAGGATGCCCAGATATTTGGTCAAACATGATTTCTTTTGTGTATGAGGGTACTTTGGATAAGATTAGCATTTGAGTTGACTAACTCAGATGGACTGACTAACACCGATCACCCTCCCCAGCATGAGCAGGCACCATCTAACCTGTTGAGGGTCTGAATAGAACAAAAAGGTGGAGGAAAGAGGGGCTACCTCTTGATTGTTGAGCTACAGCATCTCAGAAGTCCTGATTCTCAACCTGCTGACTAGGACTGTTGTAGAACATTGGCTCTCTGGCTCTTGGGCCCTCAAACTGTACTACCCAGTTTCGTGGGTCTCCAGCTTGCTGAGAGCTGATGGCAGAAATTTGCAGCTTTCATAATCCTGAGGGCCAGTACCTGAGAATAGATCTATTTATACATACCCCGTTGAATCTGTGTCTCTGGAGAACCCTGACTAATACACTGTATTGATTCACTTTCACTTTTCATACATTTTAGACTTGAACTTGCCTTTCTTCTATCACCAATATAATGGCAGATACTTGAGGAATCCACATGGTGATTTTTTGCTGTCATTTTCTTTGTGCCTAATAACCTGTACTATACACTACCAGGGGAAGCACATTATGGGCACTCAAGAAAAAACTTTTAATTAAAAAACACATTAAGTAAAAAAGAAAAAAGAAAAAACACATTGAGCAATAAATGACTATATTTCCGATTTTCACATGGAATATTGTAATTTTATTAAGAATTTGTAATATGTTTATATTATGTAGGTCTCACATCTATCTAATAAATAAATTTTGAAATCTTCTGATTGCAAAAGTAATAAGCATTTATTATATGGATTGAAAATAATGTTAATGAATGTAAAAATATTTAAAAATCATATAAAAATCACATTTAAAGTCAGTCTCTGTTAATATTTAATGACTTCTCTTCTAGTATGTAATTTATAATTTTACATTATATGGAACCAAGATCACACTACATATTTTATGCCCTCCTCTTTTCAATTAATATTATATTGTGACTATTTTCCCATCATTAAAAATTTTGTCAAAGATGTTTATGCCTGCATGCGTAAATCAATAATAAAATGATTTAGGTGTGTTAATGTAGTCATGCAGTGATAGGATTAAAATGAATACATTAACAGAATCTTTCCTCCCATATGGATACTTCCTTTAAGCCAAAGCTCCTTATTACCAAAATGACTATGTGCTTAGTAAGCTGAAGTTAGAAATTCACAGAAGCTTAATATCTTTATCACAGAGATTAATGAGGAGGTATACTTAATACCCTCACACAATACTAGACAGCTGATATATAGTGTATGATATAAATTCCATTCTGTAAAAGTTAAGCTACTGTAATATTCGTTTAACATATTAATGGGCTCTGTGGATGAGAATAAATTTAGCATGACACAAGTTTTCTGCCCTTGGGAATGAGCAATCTATTTGAAAGACCAGACATATACATGGGAGACAGTTATACAACCCTCCCAGTGAACAGACGAAGGATGCACAATGTAGAAGTGGAAAGTCCAACTGGATGGATGCCATCCAAGAAAGCCTCCTGGAAAAACCTGGGCTTCCTGGGCTTGCCTTTGGTATTCTGATCAATGGACTGTGGTGGAGGGATAGTATTTACTCAGGATCTCTTATAAATCAGTCCTCATCTCTGGTTACCCTCACAGTATTCCCTGGAGAACCAGCAATGACATTGACTTTTGATAAATGTGACTTGAACACTCTGACTCCACATCTATGCTCTTTAAATGGCACTCCCAAAGGGATGACTAGAAAGGAGAGCACATTGAGGCCAAGAACAGTGTATGCAAAAGCCCAGATAAAGAAGGGATCTAGGAGTGCAGAGGGGCAGCCCCCAAGGCAGGTGCATTGCACTCTGTGAAGTTGAGAGCATGGCTGTGATGAGAGGAAACATAACAGAGAATCACATGGTAAGAGATGCTAAATAACAAAAGATAGAATCCATGAAGTTACTTTGGGGCACTGAGTCCCCTGATATGGTCCCATTAGCTAGAACCTTAGCTAATGACACCAATTTTGCATTTAGTTGGCTAAAAACTGCTTGGAAAAAACAATTCATTAGAAAAGTGTGTATGTGTGCGTGTGTGTGTGTGTGTAGAGAGAGAGAGAGAGAAATCATGAAATCCCATCTTCTCTATTATAGTGAAAACATAATTGATTTTTAATAAGAGTGAACTGAAAGGCCCTTTTAAGCACACTAATATATGTAGTCAAAATGAATCATTTTCATATGTCACAAGGACCCCTAGACTGTAAGAGACCTGGCCTTGCCCTCAGAGTGCTTAGAACCTAATGAGAGAGACAATGTGTAACAGGTGCTTTGAAGGAGAGGGCTGGGCACCATGAAGACACACAAAATGGCAGTTGGTCTAGAGGGGAATGGAGGGTCCTCTTTAGGAAAGGGTGCAGTAGGAAATAGTGGCTGATTTCAGATCTCTAAAACACGGGGGAGCCTGGGCAAATGGGGAAAGATGAGGCATTCAAGCACAGATGGAATATCACAGTCCCTATCATTTGACTCATTCAACATTATTTTAGCAACAACAACAACAACAACAAAAGCCATGGTGGCCAAAATATGAACAAGAGGGAACAGCAAGTCACATGCAATCAAAAAGGTCAGTGGAGCTGGACGTTGCAGGGCTTACAAGCCAAGGGAAAGAGCTGGTATTCAGTCCAAGAAAAATGAGCCATTGAGGAACCTTCTCCATATGACTGGACATTAGTTAAAACGGAGGGCTGGGATGAAGAGAAATAGAGGTGTCTCAATGCCAAATGACCAGTGATGGGGTAAAGACAAAGAAATTATAAGCAGTGTTAAGGGGCTTGGCATAATGTAAAAAGAAAGACCTGAGTTCTGCACAAGGGTATATAGGAGAAATAAAAAAGAATACAGCTCCTATGTAATAATATACAGAGAGATAGAATATTTTAAATTAATCAATGCAGTGCAGGGTGCTAGATGAGACAGGAATAATTAGACTAATATTGGAGATTCCACAGTTGACAAATCTCATTCAAAGCCAGGCCCTGTTACTTATCAGCGTTGAGAGTGCAGTCAGTTACCTAATTGCTATGAGCCTCACTTTTTACTTCCACAAAATGTGAATAATCATGACTCCAATTGTATAGAGTTTGGAGAAGGATTAGATGACATAATGTAGTCAAAGCAATTAACACAGAGCGTATAATCACCAAAGCCTGTTAGATGTGACTGTTTTTAGAGAATTTCCATTCCTGTTGCTGTTGTAATGCCATTACTAAAATCATCTTAATCACCATTGTTTTTAAGAGCTTTAACAGACATATTATTTAACATAGTCAAGTATTAATGTGATCCATTTGGGGAACTGAGTTAGCAACAGGTCAGAGTAATGAAATATTTCAGAAATGATAAGAGATTTGATGTTGATTCAACCAGGAACTCGAAGGAGCAACCAGTAGTTCAGAAATGAGTCTGCTACAACCAACATTCATCAACAGCTTTGGAGGTGATTTACAATTAATCCTCAAAATCATCATGAAATGGGTATAAATATGGTCCCCTTTTTACTAATGAGGAAACTGAGGTATAGAGGGATTATAAGCAGGGATTATAAACTTATAAAGTCAGTTTATAAGCAGAGGAGATCGAATTTGAATCCTAAGAGGCTATCTCCAGAATGGCCAAGCTTAACCTCTAGGCACCCCTGCCTCTGTTGGGTTACAACAGGCAGTGGTGAAGGTGGTTTGTGTCATGCTGCTCTTAGATCAATTTCTAATTTCTGCATGTGGTGCTACAGATAATATCACAAAAAGGAACTATTTCCTGAAACAAATTACCTGGGAAACTCCTGGAGAGGGACATGACTTAGAGGCTGTATTATCATTTTTTTCCTTTTTTGAGGTTTGGAAATAAAAGATACATCCTAGATTCCATGTATTGTGGAGTTCCGTGTACTATTCAATCATCAGGGCAAGCAAAGGAAAACTGCATTCACAGATGAATCGTGTCTGCAATCAGCCTTGAACTTCCTGTGTCCAATTGAAGAAATGATTTTCTTTGGTAATGCAACATTTGATGCAGATGGATGGTCAAATTACTCCCCAGTGTCTGAACACTCTCCGGCAAAATGAGGAAGACTTCAGTCAATTTGATTTGTACAGAAAACCATTATTGCTCAAACTAGCCAACCATCACTAATGTTTTTGTATAAAGCTGAGGAGTTCAGGGGTCTCTGGGATGTGCTGAAGCTGTGGAATCAGGAGATACATGCTTCCCCTATCCTTCAAGGCCAGCTCACATGTCATCCCCCTGACCACCAGAAACAGAACAAATGGCTGGCAGAACACTTGGCTTCCACTTCTCCTGTCTTAGTGCCCATCACAACATATTAGACTTGTTACCCTCCTGGCTTCTGGACAACACTGATCTATGGATGCTGATGAGAATCATTTTAAAGGTTTTTTTTTTTTTTTTTTTTTTTTCCCCGCCTACCCAAAGGCCCTGAGTTGATGTGGAAAATTGTTTCACATATAACTTGAACATTATAGCCGGTTGTAGCTCTATTGTGGTGCTCCCAATTTTCCGCTTGTTCAACCTCCATCTCCCTGCTAACCCAGCTTGCTTCTGTGTCTCCTGGAAGGATGCATAGAGACATACACCATGTCCAGCTCACTGGTTTTCCTTCTGCCTCCTGGCCCATGACAATGCCCCTGCAAGTCCATTCATACTTTTAGTAACACAACCACAGTCGCTTCTGTCTCTCCCAATGCATCCCTCTCTTCCTCAGTAGGCAAATGCATCTATTTTCTCACTGTTCCCTCATGCAGGCAAGTGGCACAAGAGGCAGGGGTATAGGAGTTGTAGTCAAGTAAGTTTTCTTGATAGAGTTGTTGCAGGTTTACCAAATGCATCAAACAAATCCCTGGATCCTCTGGGATGCAGTCCAGGGCATGTGGGGGATTAACTGGAATGGGACAGGGTCAGGGTTTGGTATATTAATGTCCAGCTTTGTCCTCTACTCATGATTCTTTCTCACTTCAGGCCTGGCCATAGTGGTCTTCTGTGCCTAAACTCTAGCTCAGTTACAGCACTCCTTTCTCTCATAGATATGTTGTCTCTCCCAGCACCCTATCTTGTGGATCTTTTCTACCTTAGGTCACTCCTCAGATCTTAATAATACAGAACAGTAGTGGCCACGATTCATCTTCTTCCCCATGCTTCTCCTAGATGTCATGGACATAAAGGGATATGGCCACGCCCACTGATCAAGGTAAAGAGACCCAGAAGTCCAAGGGAAATGAAAATTAGTGGAAATATATCTTTCTCTTGTAAGATGAGGGAGAGACTATGACCTCTTATTTTACTAAGAACCACAGTTTATTCAAAAACATATAATATGTTTACATAAGCAAGAAAGCCAGTCACAATGACTTTTTCTAAGAGAAAGAGAGCAGAGATAGAAAGGACATAGTTAAATCTACATGTCAGTATGTCCAAATATCACCTTCAAACCACACAGCTCTGAATATATCTTAATTTGTTTTATATCAAAATTTATTTTAACCCCTATTTCTTCATCCCACCAATTAGATAAGTGCCTTGGACTCAGTGGCAATATCCTGTTTATAATGACATCATCATCTAAAACACAAAAGTCACTTGAAGAACATTATCTCTGCCATATTCCTTGGTATGTAATATTAAATGCATAGTTATTTTGGCATTTGATAAGACACCTTATAAAGAGGATACAGGAGGGGCACCTGGGTGGCTCGGTGGGTTAAACTTCTGCCTTCTGCTCAGTTCATGGTCTCAGGGTCCTGGGATCAAGCCCGGCATCGAACTCTGCTCAGCAGGGAGCCTGCTTCCCCCTCTCTCTCTGCCTGCCTCTCTGCCTACTTGTGATCTCTCTCTCTCTCTCTGTCAAACAAACAAACAAAAAATCTTTAAAAAAAGGATATAGGATATTTATTTCCCAACACTGACAGATAAGCAGGCTGAGGCCCAGAGGTGTTTCCTACCTCAAAGTCAAAGCCACTAGAAGCACATAATCCACCCAATCCTATAACAAATGATCCATACTCTTTGACCAAGGAAAGCTATATGTAGTCAGTCCATCCATCCATCCATTCATCCATCTGTCGATCCATCTGTCCATCTGTCCATCTATTCAACCACTTATGTAGTTATTTTCCACAAATATATTAAACAATATTATATACCAGATGATGTGATAGTCACTGGGGAAATGATATGGGTGAAAAAGAAATCGATCTTTACCCTCAAAGAGACCATACCCTGGTCAAGAAACAAATATTCATCAAATAATCCAACACAAACACAGCAGGAACAATGTAAGTTGGGTACCCATACAAATGTTCACCAAACAGTTTCTCACAGAACAGGTTTGTCAGACTCTGGCTTGGCATCCTGATGATGCACCATCTTCTCTCTAGACCTGTATGCTCCCATTCCAGCCAGCTACGTGTTTCAACCCACCTCGTCCCCTGTACCAGTGTACTGAAAGGATACAAAGAGCGCTCCGTATAGCACTGGACCATGCACTGACCTTTCTTCGCTGTTGAATCTGCCATGACTTTGATGCTGAGCAAGTGCCTGGTTCCTTTCTAATTCTCCTTCCCCATCTTGAGCCTGGGGTGTCAGAGAAAAAGGAGCTTGCCTGGAGATGTGGTGTTATGGAAGAGCAGTGACCTCCCTTTAGGAAAGCCTAAAAAAATGTGTTTATTAAATAATCAGTATGTATGCTGAACATAGTGGGTATCTGTCAAAATCCAAAGTAGAAATACTAGCTGCCATTCATGGAGTGCTCACACCTGCTTCGCTGCCATCACCAAGCTTCCAAAGTCTACGACCCTGGTTGTATAGTATAGTCCATGTTGTGGTCACAGCTACTCAGATGCCATCTGTGTTTGTCTTGGTAGAAGTTTTGAGTAAATAAATATTACTTTGAAAATAGCAAATACTTAACAAAGAAATTGTTGCTCACCCTTTGTCCATACCTGTCTCCTAAATTTGTTGTACAACTTAAACACACACACACACACCAGCATGCAATGAAAATTTAGAATTTTTTTTAGAAGTGATGATCCAGAATTGCCAAACAAATATGGTCTCTTTTGTGAGAAGATGTTTGTTATAAGTTATTAATTATAATAACTAAATTATATAATAACTAAAATTATATAACTAAAATTTGTTATAATTTAATCTTAGAGTCAGATGGATTTGACATTCATTCTTGGATCAGCAATTCATAATTGTGTAACCTCGGGAAGTGACCTTGTTTTGTGCGTGTGTTTGTGTGTGTCTCAGCTTCCTCATCTCTAAAATTGAGATAAAAATCCACATATTTTAAATACTTAATGACACACTTCAGCAGAGTGCATGATATATTTTAGGATTGCAATAGCTCTACGTCTCAGACCTATGTGATTCGGGAAGATGATACTTAAACCATTCCAACAGCTCAGAGAACATAAGCTGATTAATTCATCTTTTACTATGACTTTTAAAGAACCAAATATGATTTCAAAATGTGAACTCTGTATACATCTGCCTTGATCTGATTAAATAAGGAATTATCTCTTTGAAATGTGTTGTGATCCTAAAGCTTATCTTATTCTTTATTCTGTGTGATTCTTTTCTAAAGTTGGTTGGTAAAGACAAGGGGAGAAGCACAGTCTGAACAGACAAATGTCTCAGGCTTTTTTTTTTTTTTTTTTCTTTTTAATGAGACAGCATGGCATTATAGGAAAAAAGCCTAGACTCGGAGTCAGAAATCTGGATTAGAACTCTGGATTTTCTATAGCCTTTAGGCACATCATTCACCATTTCTGAATCTCTGATATCTTTACTAAAAGAGGATCAAATCACCTACCTTGTAATGTTCTGTCAAAACTCAAAATACAGACAAAACTCTGAGTACAAAGTCAGTGCTCAGTACATAGCTACTACATATATACAAAGATTTTCATGCACAATCTATGGCAAGTAAATTCTTTTTTAAAAAGATTTATTTATTTGTTTTAGAGAGAGAGAGAATGCAGGGAGAAGGGGCAGAGGGGGAGGGAGAGAGAAAGAATTTTAAGAAGACTCCATAATGAGAGCCTGACTTGGGGCTTGATCTCAAAACTGTGAGATCATGACCAGAGCCAAAGTCCAGAGTTGGATGCTTAATTGACTGAGCCACCCAGGTGCTCCTATGGCAAGTAAATTCTTATCACTGTAACTTTCTTTATGCATGAGTTAGAATATATGTCTTTGTGAGAATAATTTGGCTTAGATAAGTTTTTGAGTATTTATGACATATTTTGTTCATAAAAAAGAAGGTACTAAAATGATTGCAGAAAGGTATACTACAGGGAAAACATAACTAGACCATGCCTCAGAATGAATAAGAATTTCAGTGCATATTTGCCAGTATTAAATTTGTTGTTTGAAAGCAGCTATATGATTCACTTTCTTAATCTTTAAACCACTCTCTCGAAAATGAGGAAAAATAAATTGCATTTATCATTCTCCATGATATGCCCACCTATTATATCACTTGTTATCACATTGTATGCTTCTTCTACAAAAACAAGAACAATATTGGCAGAGCAGCCGTATCCTGTATGATAACCATGGATATGAGGGTGGATACTGGAGCCACACACCTGGGACTGCCCCTAAGTGTACAATGTGCCCATCATGCAGCCTTTGGCAATTTATTGCAGCTATCTGGGCTCCGTTTGACTGATCTGTGAGAAGGGAGGCAGATATTTACTCTGAGTTTACACAGTTGTTGTGGGGGTTTCTTCTCTATTAGAACTAAGCAGGACACATGACAAGCAGATTGGTAAGAGTTAGCTAGTATGTCATCTCAAAATGCTCAACTATGGTGGGTACTCAGTGAATGTTGAATGAATGAATAAATGCATAATGGACAAATGAATATGAAACAGATGCAGAGTATCAGAGAATTGAGAATGATTAGGACTTCTACTTTGAGATAATTACATGCCCATGCTGTCTCAGAAGGGACCTCACTAGTCCACTTTTCAGAACAGACTGACTCCCTTTAAGCAAGGTCAGGCATCTCCCACCAGGATTCCAAGATGAATATGAGTGTTCTTTGATTGAACTCATGCTGAGTGTGTCTAGAAAACACACAATGTCTAAACAATAGTCTTTATCAATAGGTCGACCTTGGCTTTAGGCTAAATACTCATAGGAAAAATTACAATGAATTTCCAGAAAAGTGATTCTGCAAACTCATATTGAGTGCTGTGTCTGTTCTTCTCTCAGGGCACTCTGATATAGAAAGAGAGCGAGGACAGCCCTTTCTCAAAACTGATTTCTTGGATATTTTCAATTTCTTAAATGCTTTTGTTCCTTCTGGCCACAGCAAAATGAATAAGCACACAGTATGGGGAGGAGATGAAGCTCCATAAAAACCGCTCTGAGTGTGCAGGCAGTGGTTTCCCTCAGATCCGGTAAATGTCTCACCAATAGGGGCAGCCTTCCCCCAGCCAAAGCTGAGCAAGCTGGGTAAAGGCTTTTGAAATGTAGGGAGATGTGATCTTGTTCAAAGAGGTCAAGGAAATAAACCTGAGCCTTGTATCAAGGATTAGGATTTGCCATAGGGAGAGCCCAGGAAGTGCCACTCACAGCAATATCTTCCACTTCATTCTGGGATATGGATGCCTACTTTAGTGATGCCCTCTTTCCTAGAAACGAAAATCCATAGCAGGAGATTTTGTCACGTAATGGGTACCTCCCGTTGGTGGAAGTGGTGACATTAGAAGAAAAATAAGGAGGAAAGAAAAGGGACACAAAGCTATACAACATGGGGCTGCTTAGGTACTAGGTCATGCTCTAAGAATGAAGGTGGTCTTTCCACTGTAGGAAAGAAGAAACTTGGTCAATGAGTCCTGATGTCACCCCCTTTCACTTGAACCCTAAACTTAATAAAAGTAAATTTGGTATAAATGTCCAAATGTCTGGTATAATGTCAATAGCGGCCTATAAGAGAAGGAAAGTGTACTGCAAACTTAGCATAAATCAGTTTTTCATAGTCCATATATGTTTGGATTTATTGTATTAGCAGTAGGGCAAGACTAAACAAAATGTAAATATATGATATGATCAACTTCTTCTTTTAGAAAAATCCTATCGTTGTGTTACAGATCATGCTTAAGAAAAAAGTAAGATGAAGGCTGGAGGCGAGGAATACAAAGTGAGTACTACTGAGATTGTCCAGATAAGATTTAACTGAAGAGGGTTTCTGTATTTGGGGCCCAGCCATACCAAATATTTTGGGATATACCAATGTACAGGACTTAGTCATTTATTTGGGGCAGAATTTAAGGACAGTAAGAGGTGATTACTAGATGAGAACTGCAAATCATTCTTTCTGCATCCTTCCTTCCTCCTTTCCTCCCTACTTTCATTCTTTCTGATATACATTACAAAAAAAAAAAAAAAAAAAAAAAAAATCCTGCAGACCAGACACTGTATGTGTTGGATTGCAATTTCCAAAGATATTTCCAGTATATTCTGTCCCACATGTTCTTCCTACAAAATGTTGTTGACATATCTCCATTAAGCGATCTTATTGCTTCCCTTGAATAGGGGCATGGGTCAGCTTTTGAATCTAGAGACTAATGAATGTGATCGGATGGAAGTGACTCTGTGTCACTTCTAAGATTAGGTCATGAAAGTTGATATGGCAAGTTCCTCACCCATTCTCTCACAGGGCAACAATCCTTAAAACACAGCTACCACATTTTGAGGAAGTCCAAACTACATGGAGAGGCCAGGTGTAGATGTTCTTACCAACAGTCCCATCTCAAGTCTCAACTAATAACATTATCTGATGGACATGTGAGTGAGTGAGGCTTCATATGACATCCCAGATGATGATGAGACAGGCATAGAGGAACTATCCTTACCAAACTCAATCCCATTTGCAGACCTCTGAATAAAATGCACACTCATTGTTTTAAGCCACAATATTTTTAGGAAATATATTAGCAGGTACAGAAACATTCTATAATATTATGAGATTGCAAAGTTAAATAATGCTAATTCTTTCTTCCAAATAAGATATTCTCTTAAGTTAGACACATAAGCACCTAATATCAGTAAAATTAGATTAGTGTAAAGGAAAACATGGTCAAAGTCAAATGGAGATGTAACAGCAAGATAATTTTCTAGGTGATCGACGCATATTTCCAATGCTTATTGTTTACCTGCAAATACAGCCCAAATCTTGGTATATGCTGTGCTTAATGCCCACAGTGGTATGTCTTAAAGACCTTATATTATGTGCTGGTAAACATGACCCCCTGTAATAAGGAACTAGCAATGATGAGATGTCTCAATAAAATAGGAAGAGAAGGAATTGCCCCTGTGTTTATAAATTGTTTGGAAGATACTTCAAGATTTCACCCCTTAGGCCCATGTGTATTTGAAATAAACACCTTTGGATATTCTTTGTTGCCTAAAGTTCCATCAAGAACTGGCTTTTAGAATCCGTCTTTCCTGGTCTTTAGAGAATCTATATGTCATACTTGGCCATTCTGATGTGTAAGTGAGCGGGTGCCATTGGCATGACAGTTCACAAGTGCAAACTACAAAATGGATCTCAATATACTGCCAGACTTTCTGGGTCCAGATGCAATAGGTATGTATGTAAATTTGCCACTGGTATGTTAGCCATTGGGCTCATTGCCTTGGCTATCACCTACGTTACCCATGTTGGACAACTAACATTTGTGCAGTAATGGTAAATTAGGGTTCCATTTCCATAAGTAAGTGGATTTCTTGCCATAGTAATTAACATTTAGTTTCAAAAGTAACAATCTCCCTGGTTTACATAGTAGATGGCAGGATTGTTATCTTTGCTGTGAATGAGCCTATAAAAGGGATACTACTTAGTCTGAGGTGGGAGGTAGGTGGGTATTGAGACTGAGCCTACTTTCGATAGCCTAAGAGACTTAAAACAAGATATTAACACCCTTGAGAAGAGAAAACTCAAGGGTCTCTAAGTGAACAGACTCATTCCGATCTGTAATCCAGGATTACAAGGAGTTCTGTTGAGTGGTCCAATGAATAGACCTTGTTCATATGAACCTGGATTCAAGTTCATGCTTAGTCATGTACTTGCTACCAACTTATTTAATTTCTACATTAAAGGCCTCATTTGATGCATTTAAAGAGTTTAACACAGTACTGGGCATATAATAAACCCCCAGTAGATGACAGCTGTTATAAGTACAATGTCAATGGCCATGTTAGCATTATGAGAATGTAGTTAATACCATTATCATTATTATTTGGGATGCAGGTCACTAGAAGTGACACCATATTCAGGTGAAATGCCAGATGACGGAGGGCTATGGGAAATGGATATAGGAGTAAGGATCCTGCAGTATGGATTTAGAATCATGGAAATAGCCGACCCAGAGATTAAAACAAAGAAAGACACAGAGAAAACCATAAGAGTATAACGGGTGAGGGTGGAGTAGAAGGAGAAGAGCCAGAAGAGTTCAGTATGTAGCAAGAGACAAATGAGGGGCAAGAACCATGGAGAATGAAAAGGAGAGGGTTTGACATAGAAACTTAAAAAGAGGCAAATGAGTAATACCTTATTTGTTACCATTCCATTCCTCTGCATTCCATTCCATATTTGCACTGTGTCTTGGGACCTCTATGTTGTAAGTAGAATATTTAGCCTGGCTAATAGGAACCATAAAACAAGCAATTAATCCTTAATATATTGGAAAGGAGCAGCTTCCCAATAGGTAGATATTTCCTTAAATGAGTGGTGGAACAGTTAATCTCTGCTGTAAGTCAGCAGCATGTTCGAATTATTTATCTTGGGATGGATTCTTATGACTCCTGCTGTTTTCTTCCTTATATCTAGTAACTGTCACCCTGCATGACTAGGTAGGTCTGTTCTGGCTGGAGGAAAGATTCGATTCAAAGGGAAGTAGGGGTCCATTTCCAAAGAGAGGTGGTTCCTAACAAAGCCCCACAGGGGGTTTCTACCTCTTCCTCTTCTATGAGAAAACTGCAAGATACCACCTTCATTCATCTCTTGTTCAGAAGGCAGTTTTCTACGTGCTATTTGAGATATTGTAATCAGCATGCCTAATTACAAAGCCCTATGAAACCCTTTGAAAGGGAAAAAAAAAAAAAAAGAAGCAGTCTTTCCTACAGTATAGGCAAAAAGAAAGACAAATTAACAATCAGTTCCTGTGCTAGGGTGAGATAAACCCACCTGCTGGATTGAGATTGAGTGACTCTGGATTTCAGTTTCCTGAGTGTGAAGATGGAGGTCAAAATTGG
Organism: Mustela nigripes; assembly: GCF_022355385.1. Taxonomy (NCBI): domain Eukaryota; kingdom Metazoa; phylum Chordata; class Mammalia; order Carnivora; family Mustelidae; genus Mustela; species Mustela nigripes. The sequence goes on along the minus strand of NC_081559.1, from coordinate 192,078,394 downwards.
GCACAATCTGATTTCTCACTGCATTCTTTTCTCACAAAGATAGGTATTTGGGAGGGAAAATGTAGTCAGTATGATTGAAGTTTTATTAAAATGCGGACCTTATTAGAAGCTGGCTTCTAGCCTACAGTCTACCTTTAGTCCGTAAGATGGTCATTTACAGGTCACTTGCCTTGTCTCTAGGTTTGAATTTGTCTCCCTTTTAGAGGAGGGGACCTACTATTCCAGAAGCTATACTAGTCCAAAAGCTGCTGGTGTTCTTGGGTTCTTTGTATTATTCTTCCATAATTTCAGGGTTTGTGATAATTTCAATAAAGCCTTAAACATATTCAATGCGTGAGAGGGAGCTTGGGGTAGTGATCAAATGGTGGCTTCAAAGAACTTCGATTTTACCTATGCAAGTTTGAATGTATAGGGAGGCTGGTGTCTGGGCTGGAATTCTGGCTCTGCCTCATGCTGCCTGTGTGAGGTTTGTGCCTCATTTTCCATATCTGTAAAATGGAAGCAATAATTTTGTTGTCTTTCTCCTCATGTCAGGAGGTTTAATGGAATTGATATTTTTTTAAACAACATCAGAACCATGCCTAGCATATGAATATATGTGTTAGATAAAACTAAGTCTGAAGCTCCACAACCTCATTATTACAATAAAACTTTACGTTCAGACACTATTGCCACAGTTTATGCACAAACCACTCAGGCATTTATCTTTATCTCTCGTTGCTTTGAATACCCACAGGCCCAGCTAAGTTGCCATCCTTAACCTTATGCTAAAACAAATGCAAACCATTCAGAGTTTGGTTTGATGGAATTTGTCTTGAATTTACTTATTTAACTCATTTTATTTCTCAGAAAAAGCCACGTGTTTCCTCTTTTCTATATCGTGGAGGCAACAGTGCTCAATCCTCATCCAATGCATGTTGCTGCCTTTTTCTCTTCAGATTACCCACTCATGTCTCAGCTCTCCTTTCTCCGTCTCCATTAAAGAACCTGATGCTACTGCAAAACCTGATGCATCAGGTTTTTACATATATTCTGCACCTTTCCCCAAACACCTCTTCAAAAATGTCTCTTCCCTTCTCAGAAGGCCTGTGTCTGTGTCTATCTCACTGAGGTTCCATGAGTAAAAGAGTATTGACTATTGGCTCTCTATTCCTCCCTTGATGTGCCCACAGGATAAATGACAGATGATTTGGATTCATTCAGCATTCATTCAATAAATAAATATTTACTGAGCTCTCTGCAATGGAAGAAATAACTGAATATGCATATATATTATTTTCTCCCATTTTCACATTAATGATAGAAAATTAAGCACACTGTGTTTGTACATTATTTTCTCTCATTATTCTATGTCTTAATGATATTTCCATATCAGTCCTTATAAAGTTTGTGATGGTTTTAAAGTATGTCTGTCAAAATATATCACATTCCTGCCATCAAAAGGTGAGTCATATGACCTTCCACAAGAATATGGGCAAGTCTTAGAAAGAGATAGAAAGTGATGGAGTTGACATTGCATCACTTATGAGGGTGGGGCTCAATTTTACAGTTTCTTAAAACGTCACAGATTTCACTGGCATACCTTAGATTTTTGCTTCTCAAAGCCCAGCTATCATGCTGCAAGCAAGCCAAGGAGAGGCCATTCGTAGGTGTTCTTGTTGAGGGTCCTTATTAAGGTCCATGAAGGTTGCAAACATCCTTCAGAGGACTCCAAGCCCATCCTTCCAGAGACAGGGATGATGTTGCACAGAGCAGAAAGGAACAATCTCTGAACTGCAGAGTAGAGGTCTAAACAAGACTGCTGTGGTTTTATGCGGCTATGATACGTGGTTCTTTGCTGCACAATAAACAACTGGAGCATCCGTGAACCATTTTAATATCTCCTTTGTTGATCTCCACTCCAGATCTCTTTCAGGAGCCAACTTCCACTGCGAGTAGAGCCCATCTCCAAATTACCTTAAATATTTCCACCTGCAAGTTCTACTGCCTTTGAGTCAGTGGCGATTTCCCTGTAATACTAGTGATAGGGGTCTGAGAAGGTCACAGAGCTCTCACCTGCACTGTTTGGGATGCTTCCCTTCCCAGTATAACTTTGGCTCTGAGTAATTCCATCCCTGAAAGTCTTTGATGGGGACTTTCATTCTGCTATTTAATGGCAAGAGTAAGGTACTTAGAGTCAAATGAACCTTCTGTATATCAGATCTACCTACCATGCCCTTCTGAGTTTAATATTTATCAACATCAGTTTCTCAATTACTAGAATGGTATTGAGCTAATCTACACAAATGTTTTTGAAAGCCTATACGAAAGTGATTTGAAAGATGAAAAGTGTTATACAGAATTTAGGTATCAATATTATTGTTAGACACTTATCTTAATGGCAATTAGCAGTATCAAGGAGATAATTTAAGTCCACTGATTAAGATTTACTAGGTAGAGATTCAAAAGTGGCCACTGTGTTTTTACTGTCCCAATTCAATGTAATAAATGCTACAGGTGCACATCAACTGATGGAAATAAAGTTTACCCTTTATTAATATGCCTGCACATTTTACTGGTGCCTTTGAAAATAGATTTCTATTTTGATTTGGAAACAGGTGTTTTGGAATACATTTTGAAATGATTGAACAATGCTTATTCATGAGGAGTTTTGCATCCTATGACAGCTGAAGTTAATATTGACCATGCTGAATTTCCATACCAGGCCCAAGTATTTGAAAGCCACAGTGATTCTAAAGGTGTCAGTAATTTAGTTATTATCATTAGCACAAGACTCTATGGGACATTTTAATTGTAAATCATAATGACAGAACATTTATAACACTGTTCATTAATACATTATTTAATGCAAACCTATGAAAAATTTAATTGCTGTTAAATGAAGTGTACCAGATAACATTCTAAGAGATTCAATTTGTAATAAAAATAGGGTTGCTTCGTGTTTGATGGCATGGGGTAGTCTGAGAGAATATTAGATATAAGAGGAATTTTTAAATATGAAAATTATTTTAGTACTTAGTAGTTTGATCCACTTTTTAAAGATTTTATTTATTTATTTTTGGGAGAGAGCATGAGTGTGAGTGTGGGGAGGGACCAAGGGAGAGGATCTCAGGCAGACTCCCCCACAGTTGGGCATGGAGCCCAATGTGGGAGTCAATTTCACAAACCTGAGATGATGATCTGAGCCAGAATCAAGAGTTGGGCACTCAACTGACTGAGCCACCTAGGCACCCCAAGCCATTTTTATAACAAAAAATAATACCTACCAAACTATTGCATCGTTTTACAGTTTTTAGAAGACAATCCCTCCACTATGAATTAGCTCTATGCAATCGGGCAGATGATTTAAACTTGAGCTAAATTTCCTCATATATAAAACTGACTGATCATATAGTACCCACCTGTAGCAGAGAAATTGTTCACATAAAACTATAACCCTGTAATGGTCTCTAATGGCTTTATGATCTTGGAATAGTGAACAGTTGTCAAATCTCAGGCAGACATAAGACAACAAAGATGTACTTCTTGCTAAAGAATGGCCTTCATTAGAAAATAACTGGATCTTTGTTCCAGGGCCAGCATCACACACTTGCTTTATGACCAAGGCTGACAAGAAAGCATAGTCTGGAATACCAGTAATTGTTATGGCATGAGAAAGAGAGGAAAACAAAGCACATGCTTATTAAAGCCTGCCCTGAAAATAACCACACATCACTTTTGGCTATATTTCATTGGACAAAACAAGTCCTAACACCTGAGATCAGTGGGACAGAAAAGTGCATTCATGACTAAATATCTTAGAACATACCTTTGATTCCAATAACCCCCTTCTGCTTTACCAAGAGACTCCCTTTTCTATGGGACAGAACTATCCTCTAAAATCAAGGGTTCCCTTACTACTAAAAGTGGGCACATACTTCCTATCTCTGTTGGAGAAGAAGTGTATTGTTTTCCCTCACAGCCTTTTGACCATTTCATTATAATGAAGACATCCTTGTTTCCCTTTGGAATAATTCTGCCTTGAATTCATGTTGGTCAAACAGGTTGCTCTATCTCTAATGTGGAAGGTAAACAAGTGAACTACTCTGCAGCAGTTGAATTTTCTCTTCTGATTCTTGAAGTACTGTTTGAAATTAAGTACCAGTGAACAATCAAAATCACTAGAGATTAACCGCTATGGCAGATTAACCAATAGTGGAAGCTATCCCTATAAAATCTTCAACCTCTGGATAACTATCAAAATATTTTAGATGCACAGATGAGATTGCAAATAAATAAACAAACAAATAAAGAAATAGAACTCAGGATCAAGAAATGAAGAGATCATTGACAACTAAAGTGTTTGTGTCACAATCAATGCAAAATAGCCTTCAGGGGAAGGGTGTAGGGCACTGGGCCAGTAGTATTACTACCTGTTAGTGTGTCCTAACTTGAATATAGCATCCAGTCAAAGCCTTGGGTTGATCAAAAGAGGAGCTGGTACCACTGTACTAGGCCAGAATACCAGTTAAAAATAGTTTTAGGAGATATTCTACCTGTATCCCTGGGCAGCAACAGAAGCTTATGCCTGTTGTTTTGGCAAAAGTAAAGAAAAGGAAAATGTAACTCTAAACCTACACCAGCCAAATACTTATAAAGAGAAAGCTGGTGATTAAGAAAAAATTCAATTCACAATTGCATTGAAAAGAATAAAATCCTAAGGAGTAAACTGGAAAAAAGAAAAGTGTGAGGATTGTACACTGAAAACTATAAAATATTTTTTTCAAGTTTTCATTTAAAATCCAGTTAATTAATATATGGTGTAATATTAGTTTCAGGAGTAGAATTTAGTGATTCATCCCTTGCATACAGCACCTGGTGCTCATCACAAAAATGTCCTGTTTATTTCCTGTATCTATCTAGCCCATACCCTACCCACCTCCCTCCATCAACCCTCAGTTTGTTCTCTATTGTTAAAGTATTTTGGGGGAAAAAATGAAAGATCAAAGTGAATAAAAAGGCACCTATGTTCATGGACTTATTTAACAGCGTTAAATAGCATGGTCCTCCTAATCCATCAACAAACCCAACCCTTTCAAAAACCCAACCTATTCTGTTCCATTCATCTATGTGTCTGTTTTTGTGCCAGTACCATACTGTCTTGATGATGACAGCTTTGTAATAGAGATTGAAGTCCAGAATAGTGATGCCACCAACTTTGTTTTTCTTTTTCAATATTCCTTTGGCTATTTGAGGTCTTTTCTGGTTCCATATAAATTTTAATATTATTTGTCCAATTTCTTTGAAGAAAATGGATGGTACTTTGATAGTAATTGCATTAAATGTGTAGATTGCTTTAGGTAGCATAAACATTTTCACAGTATTTATTCTTCCAATCCAGGAGCAAGGACAGCCTCTTCAATAAATGGTGTTGGGAAAATTGGACAACCACATGCAGAAAAATGAAATTGGACCATTTCCTTACACCACACACAAAAATAGACTCAAAATGGATGAAGGACCTCAATGTGAGAAAGGAATCCATCAAAATCCTTGAGGAGAACACAGGCAGCAACCTCTTCAACCTCAGCCGCAGGCACATCTTCCTAGGAACATCACCAAAGGCAAGGGAAGCAAGGGCAAAAATGAACTATTGGGATTTTATCAAGATCAAAAGATTTTGTGCAGCAAAGGAAACAGTTAACAAAACCAAAAGACAACTGACAGAATGGGAGAAGATATTTGCAAATGACATATCAGATAAAGGGCTAGTGTCCAAAATTTATAAAGAACTTAGCAAACTCAACACCCAAAGAACAAATAATCTAATCAAGAAATGGGCAGAGAACATGAACAGACATTTCTTCAAAGAAGACATCCAGATGGCCAACAGACACATGAAAAAGTGCTCCACATCACTCGGCATCAGGGAAATACAAATCAAAACCACAATGAGATATCACCTCACACCAGTCAGAATGGCTAAAATTAACAAGTCAGGAAATGACAGATGTTGGCGAGGGTGCAGAGAAAGGGGAACCCTCCTACACTGTTGGTGGGAAATGCAAGCTGGTACAACCACTCTAGAAAACAGCATGGAGGTTCCTCAAAATGTTGAAAATAGAACTACCCTATGGCCCAGCAATCGCACTACTCAGTATCTACCCTAAAGATACAAATGTAGTGATCCGAAGGGGCACATGCACCTGAATGTTTATAGCAGCAATGTCTACAATAGCCAAACTATGGAAAGAACCTAGATGTCCATCAACAGATGAATGGATAAAGAAGATGTGGTATATATACACAATGGAATACTATGCAGCCCTCAAAAGAAATGAAATCTCGCCATTTGCGATGACATGGATGGAACTAGAGGGTATCATGTTTACCGAAATAAGTCAACCAGAGAAAGACAACTATCATATGATCTCCCTGATATGAGGAAGTGGAAATGCAACATGGGGGTTAAGGGGGTAGGAGAAAAATAAATGAAACAAGATGGGATTTGGAGGGAGACAAACCATAAG
>NC_081559.1:192062841-192071485 GCF_022355385.1 Mustela nigripes | reverse complement strand
AGGGGAGGGGGTTTGGGAGAAGGGGGTGGGATTATGGACATTGGGGAGGGTATGTGCTTTGGTGAGTGCTGTAAAGTGTGTAAACCTGGTGATTCACAGACCTGTACCCCTGGGGATAAAAATATATGTTTATAAAAAATAAAAAATTATTAAAAATAAAAAAAGTGTAATAAAGATAACATAAGGATGGACATGCTTCATCTTTAATCTTCATCTTCAATTAATCTTCAACAAACATACGAGGACAATTTAATGGGAGAAAGTAGAGTCCTTTAGCAATTGGTGCTTGGATAAATGGATATACACACAGAGACATTGGTTCAGACCTCTTTCTCATTCCTTTTACAGATTTAACTCAAAGGGGTATATAGATCTTAATCTTTAAAGCTCTGCAAGAAGACATAAGAATAAATTGCTGTGACTCCTTATTAGGCAATAATTTCTTGAATGACACCATAAATACAAGCCATACAAACAACTTAAATAAGAACAAGAAGAATAAGAGGGAAAGGAGAAAGTCAATAACCAAAATTCACAAATTACAGAAGAAAGTATTACTAGTTAATATATTAAACGTAAAAAAAATGCATAAGTGCACTTATTTTACAAATAAGTGAAAAGAAAATACACATTTCTGGGAAAAGATATTTGAGATGAATATAATCAAAATACTTGGATAAAGAATACATTGCATACATCTATAAAGCAACAAGAAATCATATTGCTACTTTGTGGAAAATATAAAAAGGAGTTACAGATTTAAAAAGTTAATCTTACTTCTAATTAGGGATGTACAAATTAGCAAAACAATAAGAATTCAGTTCATGTCCATCAGCAAAATGTAGAGTCCAGTAAAGCCCAAGTGTCCTTCATCACCTTTACTGTGGTCAGACTGGCTCAACACTATGCAGTCTTGCCTGCCCTCTTAACTGATATTTTCTTCTATTTTCGCCCTCTTACAATCTATTCTCAGCATAGCAGTCAGATGCCAAATATGATCATATGATCTGGGTTTCAAATCCTGAAGTGGATCCCTATCCCATTCAGATGAATATCAAAATCCTTAAGACAGTCAGCAAAACCCGGAAGAATACTCTTGATATTCTTTTGCTTTCTTTTCCAACTACTCTGTCTCACACCCACACTGGCCTCCTTGCTTCCTAAGAAAAACAAAACATAACAGAACAACAACAAAACCAAACAACACTCTCACTTCATTTGATTTGCCCTTCCCTATGTCTGGCAAGTTTTTCTCCTAGATAACTACTGTGCTTGCTCCAATATCTCTGTGAAGTCAAAGGTCTTTCCCTGGAAATCATTCCTAAATGAGAACTTCCCTTATCTGTTAATTTTATTTTTTTTATTTTTTATAAACATATATTTTTATCCCCAGGGGGGAGGGGGTTTGGGAGAAGGGGGTGGGATTATGGACATTCACAGCTTTGGTGAGTGCTGTGAAGTGTGTAACCCTTAGCTGTTAATTTTAAAAGGTTAATTTAAAACTGCTGTTTCATTCTCCCTCCAGAGCTTTCTATTGCTTTGTTTTACCTTGTTTTTCTCCATGACTGTGGAGCAGAGTACTCTGCATTGCTTATCAGCACCAGGGGAGGATTCCAAACACCCCTACTCATTGCATTTAGGTATAACTGTCTCCAAGGAAAACACAACATAGCCAAGCACTGAATGGAACAATGCCCCACCTACACAAAGTAGAGTTGGAAAAATACCCAGTCCCAAAAGTGGCCATTAGTCCCACATGGCCAGTTCCCTTTCCAGACCATGGTGGCAGGACAAACTACCCATGCCTAACCCTCTCCTGCCACAATGAAAGAAACCCAGTCCCCTCCCTGCAGAGGACAGATATTATTATATCTGTAGGGTTGGCTTGGTGACATATAACACACACACTTTAAGCAGAGAAAAGAAGAGAACTAACTGTTCTATAGTAAAGACAGATATTCCCGCACAGAGTGATTAGTGTAGGCTCTTTATCTGTTGCTAAGGAAGTGTTCTGGGTCCAAGTTCCATTCTTACATGAAGGAGAGGAGGTTAGAGACTGTGCACATAAGACAACCTTTCTCCACAAATAACACCATCTTCTAAAAATTTTAAAAAAATGTATTTTGGGGTACGTGGGTGGCTCAGTTAGTTAAGCATCTGCCTTGGGCTTAACTGGTGATGATACCATGATCCTGGGATGGAGGTCAGCATTGGGCTCCCTGCTCTGTGGCGAATCTGCTTCTCCTTCACCCTTGAGCTTCCCCCCCTGCTCGTGCTCATGGTCTCTCTCTCTCTCTCTCTCAAATAAATAAATAAATAAATAAACTGTACTTCAGGTTCCTGGGTGTCTCAGTTGGTTAAGCATCTGCCTCCAGCTCAGGTCATGACCCTGGGGTCCTTGGATCAATCCCCACACTGGCTGCCTGTGCCACAGAGAGTCTACTTCTTCCTCTCCCACTCTCCTTGCTTGTGTTCCCTCTCTCACTGTCTCACTCTGTCAAATAAATAAATAAACTCTTAAAAACAAACAAACAAACAAACAAACAAACCTGTATTTCTATCTATTGGTTATTGTATGTGTTGCCTCATCAATGTATAGGTTTCTAAGGGCACACATTTCTATCTCTTACATTTCCTATTATTTCTGAAAAGGTTTAAGAGTTCTTGGCTTGTAGAATGTGATCAATAAGCATTTGATAAATTGCCCTAAGTTACCAAATATAAATTAGAATTTAGAAAAATAGGAGCTCAGTTACACTGCTAACTGGTATATTAGTTGTTACAAACACTTTGAAGTATAGTTTGGCAAAATCTGGTGAAGCTGAAGAGGATGTACTCAACAGCTCAGCAATTCTCTTCTAGAGGTAGAATTATAATTAAAGACAGAGCAAGTCCATTACAACAAAGAAAAAAAAGTGCAAATGACTTACCTTTTCTTCAATAAGGAATTATATAAATAGATTTATTCAATGAAACACTATATAGATACTAGAAATGAATAATTTGATGTAATTTAGACCAAAATAATGTGAGGTAATTAAAAACAATAATGTTAGGTGGGAAAAACTAGTTGGAAAAGTACAGAGGAAGTATGGTAACATTTATACAAATATTAAAGCAATATAAAAATATGCCATTTTTATATTTATGCATATTAATGTATAAAAATTACTAAGCATGAATGTGGATACTATAGATGAACTTAGGATTAGATTACTCTTAGGAAAGAAAATAGGGTGAGTTTTTAGTTATATCTAAAATATTTTCTTTTTCTAATTTAAATTCGATTTGCCAGCATATAGTATATCACTGGTTTCAGATGTAGAGTTCAATAAATTTTCAGTTGTGTATAATACCCAGTGCTCATCACATCACATGACGTCCTTAACGCCCATCACCCAGTTACCCCCATCCTCCCACCCATTCCCCTCCAGGAACCCTCAGTTGGTTTCCTATAGTTTAGAGTCTTTCATGGCTTTTCTCCCTGATTCCTATTCAGTTTTGCCTCTCATCTCCTATAGTCTTCTGCCCTATTTCTTATGCTCCACATGTGAGTGAAACCATATGACAATTGTCTTTCTCTGACTGACTTATTTTACTCAGCATAACACCCTCCTGTTCCATTTACATCAATGTCAACATCCTTTCTGATGGCTGAGTAATGTTTCATTGTATATATACCACATCTTCTTTATCTATTCATCTACTGATGGATATCTTGGCTCTTTCTACAGTTTGGCTTTTGTGGACATGGTTGCTATCAACAGTAGGGTGCAGTAGTCCCTTTGGGTCACTACATTTATATCCTTTGGGTAAATACCCAGTAGTGCAATTGCTGGGTTGTAGGATAGATCTATTTTTAACATCTTGAGGAAACTTCATACAATTTTCCAGAGTGGCTGCCCCAGGTTGCATTCCCACCAACAGTGTAAGTAAGAGGGATCCCCTTTCTTCACATCGTTGCCAACATTTGTTTCCTGTTTTGTTCATTTTGGACATTCTGACTGGTGTGAGATATCATCTCATTACATTGTGGTTTTGATTTGTATTTCACTGATGTCAAGTGATGTGGACCATTTTTTTCATGTGTCTGTGGCTATTTTTATATCTTCTCTGGAGAAATGTCTTTTCATGTCTTCTGCCCATTTCTTGACTGGATTTTTGGGGTTTTAAAAAAAATAATAAAAGAAAATACTTTCTAACAACATATATTTGAAGTAAAAACTATCAAGCTATTAAAGTTTATTAAATCTGGTATGTGAATACCTCTTTAATTATTTTTTACACTTTTCTATGGGTTTGAAATACTTTATAATTAAAAAAAAAACCACTAAAATTAAAACATGGCTTGGAAAAATGACTCCAAATGGCAGTGACCTAATAATTCCATTTTATTGTTTTCTGTTCCTGTTTCCCAGACACCTGATGTACCTTTCCTCTTAATCTTTCTAAGCCTGATTCTTTAGCTTACCTTAGTATATTTTTACATACCTTTATTTTTTTCCATAATACAAATTTAGCAAGATTTGGATTCTGTTCTATGCAACTCAAAATCACTAACAAGTACAGTAACTAACATTTCGGTGATATATGGAGGGATATTAAGGGAGACCTAATAAGACAAAAAAAAAAAAAAAAAAAGATTATTTTTAACCAAGCAGTGAAGAGTTGATGGATCCTCCAACATTTCATATTAGTGCAATACTGGGAAACCCATTTCTTGTCTAAATAAAATAATACTACATTTAAAGAAAGTTACACATAGGAAGCATTCAATAAATATATTTTCCCTTTATAAGTAAAGTGAAAAATCATAATTAATCATCAGCTAGTGGCTTATGAAGTTTGATTCCATTGAAAGAGCAAGTATTACACTTCACTGGGAAGACTTTTTTTAGAGAATTATTATTTTTTATTGAATATTTTTAATTATTTTTAAAATAAACATATACTGTAATTTTATCCCCAGGGGTACAGGTCTGTGAATCACCAGGTTTACACACTTTACAGCATTCATCATAACACATACCATCCCCAATGTCCCCCTACTCAACAACCAACAACCCTCAGTCTCTTTTTTGAGATTGAGTCTTTTATGCTTTGTCTCCCTCCTGATCCCATCTTCTTTCATTTTTTTCTTTTCCTACCCCGCAACCCCCCCACATTGCATCTCTACTTCCTCATATCAGGGAGATCATATGATAGTTGTCTTTCTCCGATTGACTTATTTCGCTAAGCACGATACCCTCTAGTTCCATCCACGTCATCGCAAATGGCAAAATTTCATTTCTTTTGAGGTCTGCATAGCATTCCATTGTGTATATATACCAACTCTTCTTTATCCATTCATCTGTTGATGGACATCTAGGTTCTTTCCATAGTTTGGCTATTGTAGACATTGCTGCTAGAAACATTCGGGTGCACGTGCCCCTTCGAAGCACCATGTTTGTATCTTTAGGATATATACCCAGTAATGCAATTGCTGGGTCATAGGGTAGCTCAATTTTTATTTGTTTGAGGAACCTCCACACTGTTTTCCAGAGTGGCTGAACCAGCTTGCATTCCCACCAGCAGTGTAGGAGGGTTCGCCTCTCTTTGCATCCTCGTCAGCATCTGTCAATTCTTGACTTGTTAATTTTAGTGATTCTGACTGCTGTGAGGTGGTATCTCATTGTAGTTTTGATTTGTATTTCCCTGATGCCGAGTAATGTGGAGCATTTTTTCATGTAACTGTTGGATGTCTTCATGTGTCTTCATGTCTTTCATGTGTCCATTTGGATGTCTTCTTTGCAGAAATGTCTGTTCATGTCCTCTGCCCATTTCTTGATTGGATTATTTGTTATTTGGGTGTTGAGATTGCTAAGCTCTTTATAGATTTTGAATACTAACCATTTTTCTGATATGTCGTTTGCAAATGTCTTCTCCCATTCTGTCAGTTGTCTTTTGGTTTTGTTGACGGTTTCCTTTGCTGTGCAAAAGCTTTTGATCTTGATAAAATCTCAATAGTTCATTTTTGCCCTTGCTTCTGTTGCCTTTGGCAATGCTCCTAGGAAGAAGCTGCTGCGGTTGAGGTCAAAGAGGCTGCTGCCTGTGTTCTCCTCTAGGATTTTGATGGATTCCTTTCTCACATTGAGGTCCTTCATCCATTTTGAGTCTATTTTCATGTGGTGTGTAAAGAAATAGGCCAGTTTCATTTTTCTGCATGTGGCTGTCCAATTGTCCCAGCACCATTTGTTGAAGAGGCTGTCTTTTTTCCATTGGACATTCCTTCCTGCTTTGTCAAAGATTAGTTGACCATAGAATTGAGGGTCTATTTCTGGGCTCTCTATTCTGTTCCATTGATCTATGTGTCTGTTTTTGTGCCAGTACCATACTGTCTTGATGATGACAGCTTTGTAAGAGAGCTTGAAGTCTGGAATTGTGGTTCCACTGACTTTGGCTTTCTTTTTTAATATTGCTTTGGCTATTTGAGGTCTTTTCTGATTTCATATAAATTTTAGGATTATTTGTTCTATTTCTTCAAAAAAAAGAAAGGATGGAATTTTGATAGAGATTGCATTAAATGTGTAGATTGCTTTAGGTAAAATAGGAATTATCATAATATTTGTTCTTCCAATCCATGAGCATGGAACATTTTTCCATTTCTTTGTGTCTTCCTCAACTTCTTTCATGAATACTTTATAGTTTTCTGAGTGTATATTCTTTGCCTCTTTGGTTAGGTTTATTCCTGGGTATCTTATGGTTTTAGGTGCAATTGTAAATGGGATTGGCTTCTTTATTTTTCTTTTTTCTGCCTTGTTAGTGTAAAGAAATGTAACTAATTTCTGTGCATTGATTTTATATCCTGACACTTTACTGAATTTCTGTACAAGTTCTAGCAGTTTTGGAGTGGAACCTTTTGGGTTTTCCACATATAGTATCATATCATCTGCAAAGAGTGATAGTTTGACTTCTTTGCTGATTTGGATGCCCTTAATTTCCTTTTGTTGTCTGATTGCTGAGGCTAGGACTTCTAGTACTGCGTTGAATAGCAGTGGTGATAACGGACATCCCTGCCGTGTTCCTGATCTTAGTGGAAAAGCTTTCAGTTTTTCTCCATTGAGAATATTTGTGATGGGTTTTTCACAGATGGCTTTGATGATATTGAGGTAGGTGCCCTCTATCCCTACACTTTGAAGAGTTTTAATCAGGAAGGGATGCTGCACTTTGTCAAATACTTTTTCAGCATCTATTGAGAGTATCATATGGTTCTTGTTCTTTCTTTTATTAATGTATTGTATCACATTAATTGATTTGCAGATGTTCAACCAAACTTGCAGCCCTGGAATAAATCCCTCTTAGTTGTGGTGAATAATCCTTTTGATGTACTGTTGGATCCTATTGGCCAGTATTTTGGTGAGAATTTTCGCATCTGCGTTCATCAAGGATATTGGTCTGTAATTCTCTTTTTTGATGGGATCCTTGTCTGGTTTGGGGATCGAGGTGATGCTGGCCTAATAAAATGAGTTTGGAAGTTTTCTTTCCATTTCTTTTTTAGAACAGTTTCAGGGGAACAGGAATTAATTATTCTTTAAGTGTTTGGTAGAATACCCCTGGGAAGCCATCTGGCTCTGGACTTCTGTCTATTTGGAGATTTTTTAAAGATTTTATTTATTTATTTGACAGAGAGAGATCACAGGTAGGTAGAGAGGCTGGCAGAGAGAGAGAGAGAGAGAGGGAAGCAGGCTCCCCACCGAGCAGAGAGCCCAATGTGGGACTCGATCCCAGGACCCTGAGATCATTACCTGAGCTGAAGGCAGTGGCTTAACCCACTGAGCCACCCAGGCGCCCCTGTTTGGAGATTTTTGATGACTGTTTCAATCTCCTTACTGGTTATAGGTCTGTTCAGGTTTTCTATTTTTTCTTGGTTCAATTTTGGTAGTTTATATGTCTCTAGAAATGTACCGATTTCTTCCAGATTATCTAATTTGTTAGCATAGAGTTGCTCATCAGTGTATTCTTATAATTGTTTGTATTTCTTTGGTGGTGGTTGTGATCTCTCCTCTTTCATTCATGATTTTATTTATTTGGGTTCTTTCTCTTTGATAAGTCTGGCCAGGGGTTTGTCAATCTTATTAATTCTTTCAAAAAATCAGCTCCTAGTTTCATTGATTTGTTCTATTTTTTTTTGTTGTTTTTGTTGTTGTTTGTTTTTGTTTTTGTTTCTATTTCATTGATTTCTGCTCTGATCTTTATGATTTCTCTTCTCCTGCTGGGTTTAGGCTTTCTTTGTTGTTCTTTCTCCAGCTCCTTTAGGTGTAGGCTTAGGTTGTGTATTTGAGACCTTTCTTGTTTCTTGAGAAAGACTTGTACCGCTATATATTTTCCTCTCAGGACTGCCTTTGTTGTGTCCCACAGATTTTGAAACATTCTGTTTTCATTATCATTTGTTTCCATGAATTTTTTTCAATTCTTCTTTAATTTCCTAGTTGACCCATTCATTTTTTAGAAGGATGCTGTTTAGTCTCCATGTATTTGGTATCTTTCCAAATTTCCTCTTGTGATTGAGTTCTAGCTTCAGAGCACTGTGGTCTGAAAATATGCAGGGAATGATCCCAATCTTTTGATACTGGCTGACAACTGATTTATGACCCAGGATGTCGTC
>NC_081559.1:192028583-192062831 GCF_022355385.1 Mustela nigripes | reverse complement strand
TATTCTGGAGAATGTTCCATGTGCACTAGAGAAGAATGTGTATTCTGTTGCTTTGGGATGGAATGTTCTGTGATATATTCTGGAGAATGTTCCATGTGCACTAGAGAAGAATGTGTATTCTGTTGCTTTGGGATGAAATGCTCTGAATATATCTGTGATGTCCATCTGGTCCAGTGTGTCGTTTAAGGCCTTTATTTCCTTGCTGATCTTTTGCTTGGATGATCTGTCCATTTCAGTGAGGGGAGTGTTAAAGTCCCTTACTATTATTGTATTATTTTTGATGTGTTTCTTTGATTTTGTTATTAATTAGTTTATATAGTTGGCTGCTCCCACGTTGGGGGCATAGATATTTAAAATTGTTAGATCTTCTTGTTGGACAGGCCCTTTGAGTATGATATAGTGTCCTTCCTCATCTCTTATTATAGTCTTTGGCTTAAAATCTAATTGATCTGATATAAGAATTGCCACTCCTGCTTTCTTCTGATGTCCATTAGCATGGTAAATTCTTTTCCACCCCCTCACTTTAAATCTGGAGGTGTCTTCGGGCTTAAAATGAGTTTCTTGGAGGCAACATATAGATGCGTTTTGTGTTTTTATCCATTCTGATACCCTATGTCTTTTGACAGGGGCATTTAGCCCATTAACATTCAGGGTAACTATTGAGAGATATGAATTTAGTGCCATTGTATTGCCTGTACGGTGACTGTTACTGTATATGGTCTCTGTTCCTTTCTAATCTACCACTTGTAGGCTCTCTCTTTGCTTAGAGGACCCCTTTTAAGATTTCCTGTAGAGCTGGTTTGGTGTTTGCAAATTCTTTCAGTTTTGTTTGTCCTGGAAGCTTTTAATCTCTCCTTCTATTTTCAATGATAGCCTAGCTGGATATAGTATTCTTGGCTGCATGTTTTTCACGTTTAGTGCTCTGAAAATATCATGCCAGCTCTTTCTGGCCTGCCAGGTCTCTGTGGATAAGTCAGCTGCCAATCTAATATTTTTACCATTGTATGTTACAGACTTCTTTTCCCGGGCTGCTTTCAGGATTTTCTCTTTGTCACTGAGACTTGTAAATTTTACTATTAGGTGACGGGGTGTGGGCCTATTCTTATTGATTTTGAGGGGTGTTCTCTGAACCTCCTGAATTTTGATGCTCGTTCCCTTTGCCATATTGGGGAAATTCTCCCCAATAATTCTCTCCAGTATACCTTCTGCTCCCCTCTCTCTTCTTCTTCTGGAATCCCAATTATTCTAATGTTGTTTCGTCTTATGGTGTCACTTATCTCTCGAATTCTCCCCTCATGGTCCAGTAGCTGTTTGTCCCTCTTTTGCTCAGCTTCTTTATTCTCTTGTCATTTGGTCTTCTATATCACTAATTCTTTCTTCTGCCTCATTTATCCTAGCAGTGAGAGCCTCCATTTTTTATTGCACCTCATTAATAGCTTTTTTGATTTCAACTTGGTTAGATTTTAGTTCTTTTATTTCTCCAGAAAGGACTTTTATATCTCCCGAGAGGGGTTCTCTAATATCTTCCATGCCTTTTTCGAGCCCGGCTAGAACCTTGAGAATTGTCATTCTGAACTCTAGATCTGACATATTACCAATGTCTGTATTGAATAGGACCCTAGCCTTCGGTACTGCCTCTTGTTCTTTTTTTTTTTGTGGTGAATTTTTCCGTCTTGTCATTTTGTCCAGATAAGAGTATATGAAGGAGCAAGTAAAATACTAAAAGGATGGCAACAACCCCAGGAAAATATGCTTTTACCAAATTAGAAGAGATCCAAAATCGTGAGGGGGAGAAAGGGGATAAAAAGAGGTTCAAAAAGGAAGAAAGAAAATAAAAGAAAAAAAAAAGAAAAGAATTTAAAAAAAGAAAACGAATAAAGAAAAATATAAAAAAGAAAAATATATATATTAGATAAATTAGTTTAAAAACGTTAAAAAAGAAAAGGATAAAAGTAAAAAAAAAATTTACCAGAAGGCAAGAAAAAAAACAAAAAAGAAAAAAGAAAAAAATTAAATTAATTGCAAGACTAAAAAACATCACAGGGAGAAAGCCATGAGTTCCATGCTTTGCTTTCTCCTCTTCTGGAATTCTGCTGCTCTCCTTGGTATTGAAACTGCACTCCTTTGTAGGTGAACTTGGTCTCGGCTGGATTTCTTGTTGATCTTCTGGGGGAGGGGCCTGGTGTAGTGATTCTCAAGTGTCTTTGTCCCAGGCAGAATTGCACCACCCTTACCAGGGTCGGGCTGAGTAATCCGCTCAGGTTTGCTTTCAGGAGCTTTTGTTACCTGAGCGCTTTCCATAGAGTTCCAGAGGACGGGAATACAAATAGCAACCTCCTGGTCTCTGGCCCGGAGGAGCCGAGAGCCAGGGGCCCCACTCCTCAGTGCGCCCTCAGAGAACAGCGCCCAGTTACTCCCGTCTGCCTGACCTCCGGCCGCGCTCCGAGCTCACCGAGCCTGCGACCGGTTCAAGGTAACACCGAGCTGCGAGCTCACTGTCGGCTGTCTCTGTAGCCGGCTTTCCCGTTCCAATACCCGCAAGCTCTGCGACACTCAGACACCCCCGATCCTTCTGTGACTCTGCGGGACCTGAGGCCACGCTGACCCCGCGTGGGCTTCGCCCCGGTTTAGCCTCTGGAGCGATGTCCCTGAGCGGAACAGACTTTTAACTTAAAAGTCCTGATTTTGTGCTCTGTTGCTCCGTCGCTTGCCGGGAGCCGGCCCCTCCCCCCGGGGTCTATCTTCCCCTCGCTTTGGATTCACATCTCCGCCAGTCCTACCTTTCAGAAAGTAGTTGTTTTTCTGTTTCCATAATTGCTGTTCTTCTTCTCTTCAATCTGCTGATGGGTTTGCAGGTGTTTGCAATCTTTAGATAAGCTATCTAGCTGATCTCCGGCTAGCTGAAGTAGTCTCAGCCTGCTACTTCTCCGCCATCTTGACTCCTCCCCCTGGGATGGAATGTTCTGAATAAATCTGTGATGTCCATTTGGTCCAATGTGTTATTTAAGGCCTTTATTTCCTTCTTGATCTTTTGCTTAGATGGTCTGTCCATTTCAGTAAGGGGAGTGTTAAAGTCCCCTACTATTGTCGTATTATTGTTGATGTATTTCTTTGATTTTGTTATTAATTGGTTTATATAGTTGGCTGCTCCCATGTTAGGGACATAGATATTTAAAATTGTTAGGTCTTCTTGTTGGACAGACCCTTTGAGTATGATATAGTGTCCTTCCTCATCTCTTATTATAGTCTTTGCCTTAAAATCTAATTGGTATGATATAAGGATTGCCACCTTAGCATTCTTATGTCCATTAGCATGGTACATTGTTTACCACCCCCTCACTTTAAATCTGGAGGTGTCTTCGGGTCTAAAATGAGTTTCTTGTAAGCAGCATATTGATTTTTTTTAATCCATTCTGATACCCTGTGTCTTTTGATTGGGACATTTAGCCCATTAACATTCAGGGTAACTATTGAGAGATACGAATTTAGTGCCATTGTATTGCCTGTAAGGTGACTTTTACTGTATATTGTCTCTATTCCTTTCTGATCTACTACTTTTAGACTCTCTCTTTGTTTAGAGGACCCCTTTCAATATTTCCTGTAGGGCTGGTTTGGTGTTTTCAAATTATTTCAGCTTTTGTTTGTCCTGGAAGCTTTTTATTTCTCCTTCTTATTTCAATGATAGCCTAGCTGGATATAGTATTCTTGGCTGCATGTTTTTCTCATTTAGTGCTCTGAATATATCATGCCAGTTCTTTCTGGCCTTCTAGGTTTCTGTTGATAAGTCTGCTGACAAACTAATGTCTTTACCCTTGTATTTTACAGACTTCTTTTCCCGGGCTGCTTTCAGGATTTTCTCTTTGTTGCTAATACTTGTAAATTTTACTATCAGGTGATGGGGTGTGGACCTATTTTTATTGATTTTGAAGGGTGTTCTTTGCATCTCTTGGATTTTGATGCTTGTTCCCTTTGCCATATTAGGGAAATTCTCTACAATAATTCTCCCCAATATACCTTCTGTTCCCCTCTCTCTTTCTTCTTCTTCTGGAATCCCAATTATTCTAATGTTGTGTCATCTTATGGTGTCACTCATCTCTTGAATTCTCTCCTTGTGGTCCAGTATTTGTTTGTCTCTCTTTTGCTCTGCTTCTTTATTCTCTGTCATTTGGTCTTTTATGTCACTAATTCTTTTATCTGTCTCATTTATCCTAGCAGTAAGAGCTTCCATTTGTGATTGCACCTCATTAATAGCTTTTTTTATTTCAACTTGATTAGATTTTAGTTCTTTTATTTATCCAGAAAGGGCTTTTATCTCTCCAGAGCGGGTTTCTCTAATATCTTCTATGCCTTTTTCAAGCCCATCTAGAACATTGAGAATCATCATTCTGAATTCTAGATCTGTCATATTACCAATGTCCTTATTGATTAGGTCCCCAGCCTTTGGTACTGCCTTTTGTTCTTTTTTTCTTTTCTTTTTTTTGGTGAGTTTTCTGCCTTGTCATTTTGTCCACATAAGATTTGCTTTCTCCTCCTCTGGAATTCTGCTGGTCTCCTTGGTAAGTGAAGTTGGTCTTGGCTGGGTTTCTTGTTGATCTTCTGGGGGAGGGGCCTGTTGTAGTGATTCTCAAGTGTCTTTGCCGAGGCAGAATTGCCCCGCCCTTATCAGGTGCCAGGCTGAATAATCCGCTTGGGTTTTCTTTTGGGAGCTTTTTCTCCTTGAATGCTTTCCATAGAGTTCTGGAGGACAGGAATGATAATGGCGGCCTCCCAATCTCTGGCCCAGAGGAGTCGAGAGCTCGGGATCCCACACCTCAGTGCGCCCTCAGAGAAAGTGCCCAATCACTCCTGTCTCCCTGACCTTTGGTCATGCTTGGAGAAGAGTGCTCAATCTCTTGTGCTTAGAGTAAAGCCCTCAGTCGCTTCTTTCTCTCTGGCCCCCAGCCACACGCTTGGAGAAACGTGCTCAGTCACTCTATCTCCCTGGCCTCTGTCTGTGCTCCGAGCTCACCCAGACTGTGCCTGGTTCAAGGTAACCCCGAGTTGAGAGCTCACTCCTCGGCTTTGTCACTGTAGTCGGCTTCCCCGCTCTTATACCTGTGAGCTCTGTGACACTCAGACACCCCCAGTCCTTCTGTGACACCACAGGACCTGGGGTTACACTGACCCCATGGGGGCTTCCCCCCCAGTTTAGTCTCTGGAGCAATGTCCCTCAGTGAATGGGGAGACATTTGACATAGGCCTATTTCCCTGGCAGACTAAGTTATTGAAGAAGACATTTATTCAATTTACATTTTCTATCCATTTCTGTTGGTGTCTCTATAGCATGTCTCTTCAAATGTCTGTGGAGTGGTCCTTGACATTTACAAAAAAGCTGCAGGAGAGAAGTACAAAGGCAGTCAACATGTGCCAGACCAGCTCTCTGAAGAAAGAGTTAATGAACTCACTGGTCCCTGGGGAGTTTGAGGGGTTCTCAAGTGGGGAGTCTAAACAGCATTAAATTGCTCTCCTCAAACCTGTCAAGACACTCACCAGTAAGAACAAGAAAGTCTGAGACAGGGGTGTTTGGCCTTACAGTTTTTATCTTTTACAAACTTAATAGATAATTAAAGAAGACTCACTGGGAAATACCAGAATTGGAGTGAGAAAACATGTTTTGCAGATTTGAAACATTCAAATCCAGCTCTTCAACAGATATATTTTTATCCCAATTTCTTCTATAAAATACAGGAGATAGTCATTAATATACAAGGTGGATCAAATGAGCATATGATAAAATGGAGGTGAAAGAACTTTAAAAGAAATATGTTTCCTCATAAACATATTAATATTTGATTTGTGATCTGGGTGAATGGAAATTAAGAATTTTAAATATGCAGAATGAGGAAAAAAAAATTAAAAGAATACAAACAAGGTTGTTTTCTGCCTGAAGGTATCTTCTAGACCACGATACAGGCCGAAAAATACCAGGAAGCACACAGTGGTCTTGCTGAATTGAAAAGACATAAATTGGAATACAGGGAGTAATTGATGATTAAAAGTACCAGAAAGGAGTGACACAGAGAAACAGGTGTTGATACTAGTCATACTCTTGAGTTGGTTAATGAAACTTAAACTACACATGGATAAGGATCTGTAAGCCAAATGATTCCAAGTGGCATAAGATTGGGAAACATATGAATTCCAACCAGCCAGAACAGAAAAGTCCTTGCTGAATATTGGAACACTCAGTAGGAACTCTTGAAGGGTCATTCTTTAATATTAGGGAGAAAGTAGACCCAGAGTAAAACTGCATTAAACTCACTATAACAAAATTTAAAACAACCTCAAAAGGATTGAGCTGATCCACAAGTAACTAATCTTCCTGACAGAACAAAGTCCAACATAGTACAGACCAATACAAAACAAATCGAGTATTTTAAAAAAAAATGTACAATTCTAAATGTCTGTAATCAAAATAAATTACTTGGCATGTAAAGTAGGAAAAATGATTCATAAGTAGAAAATATATCAGTTAATAGAAATAGACTCAAAGATGACAAAGATGATAGATTTAATAGAAAATGATTTTAAGGCAGCTATTATGATTTGACTTAATCACATAAAAGTAAATGAACAATAGGCAAGGTAAATCAAAAGACATAAGGAAAACAAAGTTGAATTTCTAGTTTTAAAAAATCAGTATTTTGGGGCACCTGGGTGGCTCAGTGGGTTAAGCCTCTGCCTTCAGCTCAGGTCATGATCTCAGGGTCCTGGGATCAAGCCCCGCATCAGGCTCTTTGCTCAATGGGGAGCCTGCTTCCTCCTCTCTCTCTGCCTGCTTCTCTGCCTACTTGCGATCTCTGTCTGTCCAATAAATAAATAAAATCTTTAAAAATAAATAAATAAAATAAAAAATAAAAGATAAAAAAATAAAAAATCAGTATTTGAATTTAAAAAGTAATTAGATGGGATTACCAACAGATTAGACACTACAGAAGAAAACATCAAAGAATTTTAAAGATAGATCAATAGGAAGTATCCAAGTGAAAGAACCAAAGTCATTACAGAACATTCTAACACAGGTATAACTGGCAATACCATAAAGAGAGAAGAAAGTTGGAGAACAGAAAAAAAAAAAAAAAAAAGACAAAAGAAATTGAAAAGATTGATGAAAAGTATATATCTACACATCAAAGAAGCTCAATAAAACTTAAAATAAAAATAAAACAAAACAAACCAAGTTAATTATAATGAAATTGCTAACAAATCAGTGTAAAAAGATCTTAAAAATGTGCTAAGAAAACAAAATGCATTTGGTAAAGCAAGTTGTCATTTTATGAACTTCTTGTAGAAAGACAGATGGCAGGAATCTGCAGGGTGACTTTAGGACATTAGGTCGGACTCCAGTGAAGAATCATGGGGACTTCATCTTATACCTGAAAGAAAATGAATCCTGTTGCCAACCTCAGTGAATCTGGAAGAAGATTCTTCCAATCTTCCCCAGTCAAACCTCCAGATGAGAATGGGGTGTATACAACACCTTGAGAGTAGTCCAATGAGACCCTGAACATAGGCCCAATTAAGCTGTACCAAGACTCCTGACACAGAAAAGCTAAGAAATAATAAATGGACATTATTATATACCACTAAGTTTGCTATAACTTATTATGTATTATATAAATATGATATCCCTGGCACTTGATACATAAGAGGAATGATTAAAATATAGAAAAACAAGTATTTTCTTCTTTATATAAAGCTTTGTGTTCAAGACTATTTTTCACAGTAATGTTTGGAGAAAGTCACTTTGGGGTGCAACATTGTTCATTGACATTTTTGTCTATGTGGTAGCCACTTTTCCTTTATTGTGATAATAAGGAATTTTGCCTTAATGGATATACAGGTGTCAAGGTAACATAACACATAGTTGGATAAATAACATCCAGCTTCTCTGTTCACAGTGATTTCCCCTAATATATTTCTGAAATGTTAGGTGTTATTATTATTGTTGTCTCTATTAAGGCAATGTCTGAGGAAAGAGATGGTGAATTTTTCTAGTCTCAATAACCAGTCCAACCAAATTGACCTCCTTTAAATTCAAGCAGAAGTGCATTTTATAAGAAGCATGTATACCTTCATTTGCCCTGGGGAAACTTAAATAGCTAAATCCTCTGTAATGTTTCTCTATACATAATGAGATTATTAAGCAGCTCAGGCAGTCTCTAACCTAGAAGAAATTCCCAAATGATAAGACTAAACTTTCCATTGCTCATTTTGAGTAAGTCATCTCTAATCAGTCACTGAATGAACAGACATAATGAGTTCCTACTCTGGGTCAGGTATTCTATTATTAGAGGCACAATGATGACCAAAATATCACCTCAATCCTCAGGGTGCTTACAAAATGTCTGGAGTGAAAAAATATACAGGATTAGAACACTTCTTTGTTGGAAAACATCAAATCATAGGAGAATCAAAATTATATGTTAAAATCAAGAAGGATGGGAACTCAATTATTGAGTCATTCCTGTGCACCTGAAACCCTCCAGGGAGTTTTTCAACACCATCTGATTATCATGACACATTTTATTAGTCCATGCAACAAAGGCTCAAAGAATTGAAGTGACTTTCCCAAAGTTACATGCCTTATAATGTGTAGACTCAGGATTAGTTCTTAGATTTGCCAGCCCCAAAATTCATTTTTTTATCTAATCACAATACTCAGATTCTACTCTCTGAGATAATAGTAGTAATCCAATCTCATGAAGCTTCCAGTGACCCTTTGTGGAGGTCTTCCATGTACTTTTGCCCTTTGAACACCAAACTATACTTTACCCTGTCATGAGAGATCCCCAATTCCTAATAATGAATGTTCTTTTAAGTAGTTCATGCGTGTATATACATTATGATTAAGAATATGACATGTGTTGGAGGGGATGTGGAGAAAGGGGAACCCTCTTATACTGTTGGTGGGAATACAAGTTGGTGCAGCCTCTTTGGAGAACAGTGTGGAGATTCCTCAAGAAATTAAAAATAGAACTTCTCTATGACCCTGCAATTGCACTCCTGGGTATTTACCCCAAAGATACAGATGTGAAAAGAAGGGCCATCTGTACCCCAATGTTTATAGCAGCAAAGAACCAAGATGTCCTTCAACGGACAAATGGATAAGGAACATGTGGTCCATATACACTATGGAGTGTTATGCCTCCATCAGAAAGGATGAATACCCAACTTTTGTAGCAACATGGATGGGACTGGAAGAGATTATGCTGAGTGAAATAAGTCAAGCAGAGAGAGTCAATTATCATACGGTTTCACTTATTTGTGGAGCATAACAAATAGCATGGAGGACATGGGGAGTTAGAGAGGAGAAGGGAGTTGGGGTAAATTGGAAGGGGAGGTGAATCATGAGAGACTATGGACTCTGAAAAACAATCTGAGGGCTTTGAAGTGGCGGGGGGGTGGGAGGTTGGAGTACCAGGTGGTGGGTATTATAGAGGGCACAGATTGCATGGAGCACTGGGTGTGGTGAAAAATAATGAATACTGTTATGCTGAAAATAAATTTAAAAATATGGAAATAAAAAAAGAGGAAAAAAAAGAATATGATGTTCTCATGTTTTTCTCCATTGGGGAAGAAATTTTTTTATATAATTTTCAGCACACATTTAGTATCTACATATCCCCTCTTGGTTTATGGGAAAATACAGGTACTGTGGAGGGAAGGGTGATGTTATTCTACTGGCACAATTCTGGAAAATCACCTTGTCACTTGAACTCAGAGGCATCTGACAGGTTTATGTTAGTAACTAAAGCCTGTAGAGTGCTAGTAAAAATAGTCCATGGTGGTGAGTACCAATAGCACCATGGATAAGTAACAAAAGCCCACCACAGTCAAAGTCAAATAAAAATGAATCTGACCTTGGGTAAGAAGAAACTTTATTTGGGAAACAAAACACAAAGCAAAACAAAACAAAACTACTGCAATCGGGAAAGAGGGTCTGTTGCAGTGGAAGAATACTCCAACCCTATAAGTATCTCAAAGTTCAAGCAGAAATGACTTTTCTTTCATGGGGATGATTAAACAGGCTAGAAAAAGACCAGTGTAGGGGAATTTGATGAACAGGCAGCATAATTGGATAAGTGAGCAAGAAATATCTTTGTCTGTAGTTAGCCAATTTTCTGGAGGAGCCATTACGAGGAAGTTGTTCCATGTTTCAATGTCAATTTAAAGTTCTAATGTTTGCTTAAGCTTAACAGTGGGACAGAATTCAGGGGCCCTGTAGAAGGAGAAAAGTCTAACTAAAGTTTGGTGAAGTCAAATTAGGGAACATTTTGTCCAGATTGGTCAATGTGCACAAACAATTGAGGTAATTATTTATGCCACAAGAGTGATACTTCACAGGGCCTCTGTCTTGTTATTGGTTTAAAAAAAAATGAACTCATCTTTGAGTCTTATCTAAGTCACATGCAGAAGATGGTTCTTGGGATGGAGCTGGATTCAGAACACAAAAAGTGGGGAATTTCTTGGCTATAGCTCTTCTCTAGGAAGCACAGGGCTCAGAGGAAGTTCCACACTGTCAATGAGCATAATGAGCCTGCCAAGATGAGTAACAGAAACCTCTGGGTAGTACCTACAGCTTCTGAGGTGAGTCCAAGAAGCACATGGTGATGGACAAGCGGCATTTGTGCACAGAGAATATACACACATGGAATCAGAGCTACAGACAACCTAGGATGTTTGGAACATAGAAGGAGATCAGAAGTGCACATACAACTCTGCCCAGCCCATCTCTTGAGTCTGATCTTCTTCCACTGCCACGGCAAAATCTTTCCTACAAATTTGTTTTCCTCTCATTTTGTAACAAATCACATCTTACAGTTTCACACATTAAAAACATTTTCTTAATAATAAGAAATAACTCCTCTCTCCTCTATTAAGAAGCTCCTTTTTCTTTATGTCTTATTAAGTCTTCCCCATCCTTCCAGCCTGTATTAACTGCCACCTCCTTTTTGGTCCCATTGATCTTTTCATTTATGTCTAGTGGGCATTAATTTTATTATATGGGAAACATCTGTAACCTATTGTTTTTATGACTAAATCCTGAGACCTACTGAAGAAGTGCCGGTCTTCAACTTCCTTGATATCTAGCACTACTCTACAAAGTGCCCGACATCACAGTGTGTGCTAAGCAAATGTTTGCTGAGGTGCATCTCCTGAATTAAGACATGTGTATTGAGAGCTAAAGGTCCAGACCTGCTTTCTGTTCATGTTTTGTTCTTCCATCCTGGTGAGTTGGCATATTCTCAGTGATTTTGTTGAAATTATTTAGACTATAACTGTATGAATTCTAATTTTTCCATGTATTATCTATGTATATTCAGTTAAAATATTTAAGCTTTCCAAGATCTATTTTCCTCAGCTATGGTAAGAATAACACTACTTACATGAAACAGAGTACATAGTAAGAGCATTCAAGTTCCAGTTATGACCTGTTTAACAAATACTAGTTGTTTTATTAGGGTGGTGGTATGTTTTCCTGCTGGTGTCTCTAGAACAGCCTATAACAAGTAATTCAGATTTCCAGGGGAAAATGATCTCTAGCTAAGAAAATGACAATTATAGAAAAAGGCCTGGCCATATTTTTAATTTGGGGGGGGTGGTGGATCTCCACACTGTTTCCCAAAGTGGCTGCACCAACTTGCATTCCCACCAACAGTGTAAGAGGGTTCCTCTTTCTCCACCTTCTCTCCAACATTTGTTGTTTCCTGTCTTGTTAATCTTCACCATTCTAACTGGTGTAAGGTGTTATATCAATGTGGTGTGGTTTTGATTTTAATTTCCCTGATGGCTAATGATGATGAACAGTTTTTCATGTGTCTACTAGCTATTCATATATTTTCTTTGGAGCTACCCTAAGACCCTGCAATTGCACTACTGAGTATTTACCCCAAAGATACAGAAGTAGTGAAAAGAAAGGCCATATATACCCCAATGTTCATAGCAGCAATGTCCATAATCGCCACACTGTGGAAGGAGCCAAGATGCCCTTCAGCAGACAAATGGATAAAGAAGAAATGGTCCATATATACAATGGAGTATTTTCCCTCCATCAG
This sequence comes from Mustela nigripes, assembly GCF_022355385.1. NCBI lineage: Eukaryota > Metazoa > Chordata > Mammalia > Carnivora > Mustelidae > Mustela > Mustela nigripes. The sequence continues at coordinate 192,050,733 of NC_081559.1, read as the reverse complement.
AAAGGATGAATACCCAACTTTTGTATCAACATGGGCAGGGCTGGAGGAGATTATGCTGAGTGAAATAAGTCAAACAGAGAAAGTCAATTATCATATGGTTTCACATACTTGTGGAGCATAAGGAATAACATGGAGGACCTTAGGAGAAGGAAAGGAAAAGTGAAAAGGGGGAATCAGAGGGGGAGATGAACCATGAGAGACTGTGGGAGGGGATGGGGGATGGGTAAGTCTGGTGGTGGGTATTCAGGAAGACACATATTGCATGGAGCACTGGGTGTGGTACATAAACAATGAATCTTGGAACACTGAAAAAATAAAATTCTTAAAAAAAAAAAAAGAAAGAAAGAAAGAAAAAGGGCTGGCCAGCAGTCAAAAGATCTGGGCTATTGTCCCTGCCATACCTCATCATCATGCAACCTAAGCTAATTATGTAACCTGAGAAATGTAAAGAAAATCAAGCCTAATTCTTTGTGTTTAAATAATTTTAGAGGATAAAATACTTTGAGGGCAAAAGATTATCTTATTGAAATATGCTTACATAAATATTATCAAAATTATTTTTGATTAAAAGTGTTAAATTGCCTATTTACTTTGCCCCCAAGTCATTTGATTTTAAACATATAACTCTCTCTTAGAAACAGCTAGTAATTATAAATAAACATTTAAAAAAGTAAATAATTTATGCAGTAAAAAAAAAACATGCTACTATCCCTTTATGATTCATTCAAAGAAATCATTGATTTTTTCCCCACAGTTGGCTAATTGATTTTAAGTAATTAGTCAGTGCAAGAAACATCTAACTAGTTAGTTAGCTTACTATGCAATGTTTCTCAATACTGCTCCCTTGAAAATCATTAAAATGCAGATTTATAGCCTCCAATGTACTGCAAAAGTAACAGCCAAAGAAGGCCAAGGAATTTCTATTTTTATAAAGAAAATAAAAGTGTAGAGAAGAGATATTCAGGAAATAGATTCTGAAAAACTGGTTCTTTGGAAATCATTTGTTTTACTTATTTTAACTTATTGTACCACTTAGGGGAAAAAAATTATATATCTAACTTTAAAATACCCATATTCTGGGGCATCTGGCTCAGTGGGTTAAAGCCACTGCCTTCGGCTCAGGTCATGGTCTCAGGGTCCTGGGATTGAGGCCCGCATTGGGCTCTCTGCTCAGTAGGGAGCCTGCTTCTTCCACTCTCTCTCTCTGCCTGCCTCTCTGCCTACTTGTGATCTCTGTCAAATAAATAAATAAATCTTTAAAAAAATACCCATAATTTTACTACTTGTAACCATTATTAATAATTTCATAATCCACCTTGCCCTAAAGTTCACACACACACACACACACACACACACACACACACAGATATACACACATTTCCAAAACAAAGATGTGTTAATCCACACAACATATGCATATTGAGTGTCTACTGTGCTTCAGGCACCATGCTTGGAAAGATAATATCCATGGTATGTGATCTCTCTGAAAAGAGTGGGGAAGATAGAATATTAATGAAATAATTACCCAAACAGAGGCGTGATTACTAAATGATAATCAGCAAGAAATTCACACATTATTCTGGGAACATATAAGAGAGAGATTTGACTCAGGCTGTAAAGAAATTTTCCCTGAGAAAGTAATATTTTGAGCAAAGTGTGAAAGAGGAAAAGACTTATGCTATAATAAGGGTAGAGAGAGTGATGCCAGAAGACACAGCCAGAACTAGAGGCAGGAATCAGACCACACAGGCTGTTGCACAAATGTGGACACTTACACTGTCTTCCCAAAGCAATGGGGGGAACACTGGGTTGTTTTAAGCAGGGAAGAAACAGTCAGTTATATATGGTTTCAGTATCAAAAATTTTGTTAAAGGTAATCCAGAATGGATAAGGGAGACCAAACTGCAATAGTTGAGGAGAAGCAGAGACATACCTTCATCTAGAGCCAATGAAGTTGGGGAACATATCATGAGATGAATCAAGAGCTGCCACAAATAATATCCACAGGCCTTGGTATACAATAGACATGAGGGGTAAGAATGAGGTAAGTGTGGAAGTGGGTCACACAATGGGTAGACTGGGTGATTTTTAGAGGTGGAAAACACTAGATCTGACCTAGATTAGAGCAGAAGAAGGTCACAGGAATATCAGTGTTTGATGTGTTGACTCCACTATGCCATTGAGACATGCATGTGACAGGTCACATATGAGTTAGATCTGAAACTCCACAGTTTGGGGTAGAAATGTAAATTTAGGGATCATCTGGGAAAAGAAAGATAGGTTTTAAAAATTTGGGCATTGATGAGATGGTTTAGAAGAGAGAAAAAATATAAGGGGAAGTATATGGTGTAATGTACAAAAGGCATGACTAAGACATTTACAAAAGGATGAGATCAAATGGTCAATAAGAGTATAATAGTATGTCCAATTCCATCGTAATTTAAAAAAAATAAAGTAAAAGTGGAAAACTTCTTTATTCCAACCACACTGTCAGAGAGAAAGCAGGGTAAAGTCAAGTATTGGTAAAGGCACAGGCAGACAGAAATTGCCATGGAAATGAACACACATAACCTTTCTGGCTATCAATTTAGTACTATGTAGTGAAATCAAGAGTGCATATGTTTATAAATGAGAAATCCCACCCTTACATATTTAATCTAGGTCCATTACAGTACATTTACAATGAAAGTGCAACATTTCTTTTGGTAGCCAAGAACTTTTCGCCAACTCACCTGTTTGTGACTAGGGAAACATGTAAATAAAAGGTAGTAGATGTCCACTATGGATTATATATGACAGTTAAAGATAACACCTAGATAGGTGTCTGCCCATATGGGGAATTCATAAAAATAGATGTTTGTAAAGCTGGTGCTGTGGCAAGGGATAAACATAAATTATTTTAAAAGGCAAGCAGTGAACAAAAATAAGTACTATGAGAAGTCAAATAAATGAAGTCTGAAATCTGCCCAATGAGTCTGGTGACAAGATTCAATGTCACCTTATTGTTCACCTTACTGGGAATTGTTTCCAAAAAGTGAATAAAGCAGAATTCAATGGCTCAAACTGATAACAATGATATAGGTTGGATAAAATCCCAAAAGATCAAAAATTATGTTGCTATACACATTCATACAAAACATACGTGCATGTTTGCATGTTTTCTGTGCATGTGTGTGTGTTTGGAAGTAGTGATGCGACATATTTGGAAGTATCCTGGTTTTTATAAGTTTCATTTCATCATATTCAAGTTTTTTTCATCATTGCTGGTTTTTTTCTCTTGGAAAAAACGTAAATAAAATTAAGACCAAAGTCATTATATACACATATGGATGACTTCGAGACTTTAAGAAAAGGAGAAATTAATTCTGATAAGGGGCATTTGCAGATGAGGAGGCATTGGAAGGACCTTGAGAGGCAAGTAAGACATACTTATCCATCTCCTGGGTGGAATTACACTTCATCTTCATTTTAGAACTCTGAAAGTTTCTGCGTGATGTACATCTCTAAGGCTGAATTTTCTCTCAGCCCATAGCCATGGGGATGGAAGAGGAAGCCAGTTCCAATCAGAAGAACACTGGTGTTAAGGATGGTTCCTGGCCGGGAGTGTTGCATTTCTCACATTAGTACAAGAGAAACCTAAGAGTCACTACTCCATCAGGAACACTTCCTGGGCTGAGCCATTAGTGTAAGTCATTTAAAACAAAGAAACACTCTGAAAAACATTAGATTTTTAAACTAGAAATGTAGACTTTGGTGGGATAAGGTTCTAGCAAATGGGAATAAATCAGGAAGACTTTTCACACTCAACTTGCAGTTGACTTTACTTCTAGGCTCACAGGCCTGAAGATACAGTTTTATAATAAGTTCCCAATTTATCAAGCGGAAACAATACATCTCAGATGCATACCAAATGATTCATTACTGCTGACTGTTATTATTAAGGATTCATCCCAAGGATGAATGCTCCTATTACAGTGAATGATGGAACACAATAAATAATTACTTCCCAGTTACCTTTGACGAAATATGTCAGCCAAGTATGTTTTGAACTCCAATACCTTAATTTTATTACTTATTAATTTGTGGAAGTTATTAGTTATGATGGGCTCCCCTAAAATTAGTGTTATTTAATACGCCTAATCTGGATAATTATTGATTATATTTTGACCCAGTGTTGAAAACAACTGAATTGCTGAAACACAGGCATGATTTATGTCCACATGAAAGTTAAGACATGGCAGTGTCCACTGTGGGTCCTGTATCTGAAAAACTGGGTGTGTGACTTTTTTGTTAATCTCCTTCTCTGTCAATGAAATGTAAGATCTGAGAGGAAAAAAAATCACAGGTTTTTTTGCTCATAATTTTGTCTCCGGTGCTAGTATGGTATCCAGCAAGTATTATTTTGAATGAAAAAGTAAATCAAAGGCAAAACTTATGCCATAAAGCCTTGAATTTTTGAAGGGATGGAGACACAGGGATAGGTGTAGGGGATTTCTTACAACAAAATTCTTATCTTAGATTAAGGATAGAACTGGGGTGGGGGAAGGCAGAATATGGAGGCAGTGGGAAGAGAAGTGATTAATATCTTTAAGAGTGACCAGATAAGATTTCAAGCATATTATTGTCTTGTTGGGACCCCAGGCATATAAGCTATAATGTAATAAACTAAACACAGTGGTATTAATAGTTGATGTATTATTTTTGCCATATTATAACCATATTATAACCTTGATTAAGCACTGCATTAGTTTCAATAACACTGTTCAAGCAAATAAACTATAGAATGTCAGTGGCTGATAGAAGGTTATTTTCTTGTACATAATTCTACATTGTTGTTTCCCTGGTTAGCAGGTTGCTTTATTCTCAAGGTGACTCAGGGAACCTGTTTCCATCATCCTGTGACTCCACCATCACGTGCTCTTGAATTCTCCATCCAGTAGGCAGAGGGGGGTGAGAGAGGAAAAACCTCAACAGCTTCTTAGAGTCACTAGCCCTGAAGTGACACCCATGACTTATGCTCACACTTTTTTTTTTTTTTTACTAGAATGCAAACATGTTCATTAACGACTACAAGGAAGATTTTTTAAATGGTCTTGTTAAGGTAACTGTCTTTTAAAGGCAGCTTTATAGTCTGGAGTTGGGGGCATGGCAATTTAATTACTAGCTTGCTTCCTTTGCTACATAATCAAAGCAAGAGTCCTGGTCCCTTATACACATTATTTCACATAATCCTAAAAACAATGCCTTGCAATAAGAAGTTTACTGATTTTAAGATAAGGAATTGGCAAATAAAAAGGTCAAGTAACTCTCTAAAACAGAGAGAGAGAGTGAGAAAGTGTTAAACCTTCCTCAAAGTTCCATATATATTCTATATATTTCTATGATACCATTGCCTCCTTTTCTATGTGTTTTAAAGAAAATAATACATAAAGCATGCAGCGACAGGACCAGGAACATGAAGAATAAATAAATACGTGCCATCTATTATTTCATTTTTGCATGCAATGCAAGATAAGTGATTTTTCTCTAGATTGTTAGCTGCTGGAGCTTTCAGACCATGTCTCAAATGCATTTGCAACTTCAATATATAACATGAATCTTGCGGCAGAAACCATTAGCTGTCTACTAAAATCTTATATTTATTTCCCCCTCCTGGACAAACAGCTATATTTACATTTCCCAGCCTCCTTTGCAGTTAGGGGTAGCCATGTGACCAAGCCCTCTCCTGTAATATGTAAAAGGAAACTATTTGTGCCCTTCTCAGGCCTGATCCATTAAAAAACAAACAAACAAACAAAAACAAAGACAAAACAACAACAACAACAAAAACCCAAGACTTTAATGTATTCTTCCAGGATATTTCTGGAGAAATTTTCATACTCCACCTGACAACAGTGTTAACGTTCAGGTAATCTGGGAAGCCAGCTGGTAAAGATAGCAGAGCAGCTGTGAATGGCATAGAGGACTGAATCTTTCCCTGGACTGCTAAGTGAGACATAAATCAACTTCTTGTTCTTCAGCATCTAAAATTTTGGCTTTATTTATTATTACCACTTGGCCTATAGTAACTATTACAATCATGACGATAGAAGGTGGCGGAGCATGAGTTTTGGAAAGAAATGTAAGACTTCACTAACTTGCTGAGGTTAACCTCTCATGAGCAACAGAGATTAAAATCAAATTCAGTTCTACCTGATACAAATCTGTTGATCCTCTGTATATTATGTCTCTCACATGTCTTTAGTTCTTATACTACTGTTTTCCACAAGTCTGTGCTCTTTAGAATCATCAAGAAGGAAAATATGACTTTGGTGCTAATTTAATCTTTTTTCATGGCAGAACCAATGCTTAGTCTGACTGGTATTTTTTTTAAATTTTTTTTTAAAAAATATTTTATTTATTTATTTGACAGAGAGAGATCACAAGTAGGCAGAGAGGCAGGCAGAGAGAGAGAAAGAGAGGAGGAAGCAGGCTCCCCACTGAGCAGAGCCCAATGTAGGGCTCGATCCCAGGACCCTAAGATCATGACCTGAGCCAAAGGCAGAGGCTTTAACCCATTGAGCCACCCAGGTGCCCCAGTCTGATGGGTCTTAATAGTGAGGTTCCATTCCAAACTCCTTCAAAGGCTGAAGTGAGGGCAGCTAGCTATTTTATGTCTCTCCAATTTTATTTACAATAAAAAAATTTCACTCCTCCCAAGAAAGATGGAGGACATATGGCTAAGATGTATAGCTTTTGTTAGATAAGAGCATAAATAGTGATTTTGCTAATAAATTGAAGGAGGATGCTAGTTTAAAGACTGTTGGTCACATTTGAAGGATGGTATTTCCCTGCCTTGGTCTAACTGCTGGATAACTAACCCACCGTGGACAAGTTCTTTCCCTAAGTAAATTAGAGTAGAAATTTGATTTAATTCTATTCAACAAGAATCAAAAGAATTTTAACAACAATAATTAAAACAAATTTAATTCTATTCAACAAATACTTCTTTAGGGTTCATTGAATATGAATACATGGGAGAGGGACATAAATAAGGAATGATTTCTGCCTGGAGGGACATCCATTCTAGGAGATAATATAAGAACATTTTTAAGCACACACAGCTTAAATTATCTATGGAGTTTATAGGAGGAAGATATTACAGCATGGTAGATGGCACCATTTTTGGTGGAGTGGCAACAACAAGAATTGCCTTCTAGAGGAAATAACAAAATCTAGACGTATAACCTAGAGACAGCACCACAGAATGAAAAGGAGTTATAATTTAAGATGAAGAGCAAAAGCAAAAGCATGGAAGGGAGAGGAGCAAGAGTTCTCTTTAGGAAGAGAAAGGAGTTTAGGTGGCTTAAAAATGGGGCATATGAAGGAGTAATAAGAGGACTTTAAACATTGGTTGTCACAAAAATACAAAGGTGCATGTCTTCCAACATAAAATAATTTTAATTATAGTTTAGGAAGTCCGAGGGATCACTGAGTGCATTGATGATGGTGTCACTGTAAACTGGGGTGTATATATCTTATGGAATACTTATTTTATTCACCATCTGATATGCTGATATTCAGCATGCAAGAAGGATGGTAAATGTGTTGAGATATCAAATTGAACATCATAGAATATAAAGAGATTACACACAAAACATAGAAATACTTTCTAAAATAAAGAAAACTTTATTGTTTTGAAATGGCTCACTGCATCTTTCTAGAAATACTCATTTCACAACTGCTCTGTATATGACAGGTTTGTACCATTAGAGGAGGACTATATCTGGAGATGGAATATAAAATGGTGAAAAGTATTAATTGGGTGATTTTCAAGTTCTAGTTTCCATATCTTCTTTTCTAGGCAGTCATTATACCATCAATGGAATATTTGTCTGTATAAGCTGGATTGTACTATAATAACAATTGATCAAAATATTATTGGAGGTTATAGCAAAACAGGAGGAAAAAGAAAAGCTTATCTCTCCCCATAAAAACAAACAAAAACCAAAAAAATGTGATTCTGAGACTCTTTTACCTTTCAGAAACTTATGAAAACCATACATTGATTCAACTCCAGCCCAAGGTCTTCCCTGGTTTTATATTTTACTGGTCTTGTTATAAGCACTCACCTACTGTAACAGTAAGTCCCCAAGCTCCTGGTCCATTTCTATTTCCCTTTGTTTATTTTTTCTTTTTCTTTTTTTATGTGCTTTAAGTCAGGCCAATTCTTTCCTTTACTACTACTACTACTACTACTACTACTACTACTACTACTACTATTTCTTCTTCTTCTTCTTCTTCTTCTTCTTCTTCTTCTTCTTCTTCTTCATCTTCTTCTTCTTTTTGAGAGAGTGAACATGCACAAGAGTGAGCTGGTAGAGGGGCAAGGAGAGAGGGAGAGACACAATCTTAAGCAGACTCCCCACTGAACATGGAGCCAGACATGGGGCTTGGTCTCATGACCCAGAGATCATGACCTGAGCTGAAATCAAGAGTCAGATGCTTAACTGACTGAGCCACCCAGGCACCCCAACATCTCATAACTTGTCAAATACAACCAATAAGAAATATCACATAATATTATGTTTTAATATGTTTCTTCTTTTCCCTTCACATAAAAGTTTACTAGAAATAAGAACTCATACTAAAATTCTGTTTTAGACCTTTTGTTTGAATCATGGCATAGGCCATCTCTTTCTTGTTTTGTTTTTGCTTCTCCCTGCTAAGCACAACTTTAATCCTTGAAAATGGCACAAGATAAATCTAAATAGGAACTCTGAATGGTGAAAAGAAGGTAAGCTATTTTGAGACTTCAAGAATGGAAGAACAAAAAACACAACAATAAGGTATTTATTTATTTATTTATTTTTAAAGATTTTATTTATTTGACAGAGAGAGAGTGAGAGAGAGAAAGACCACGAGCAAGGGGGCGGGGCAGAGGGACATAGAGAAGCAGACTCTCTGCTGAGCAGGGAGCCTGAAACAGGGCTAAATCCCAGGACCCCAGGATCATGACCTGAGCCAAAGGCAGACACTTAACTGAGCCCCCCCCCCCCAAAAAAAACAGGGTATTTAGAGCCCTGTATCCAAGAGAGAAGTCTATTCAGACATGGTATTTCCAGGTCCCTACTTCAGAAAGAGAAAGTAATCCAGGTGGGCTCATTTTTTTTCCAAATTAAACATGAGAGGTGTGTGTGTGTGTGTGTGTGTTGTTGTTGTTGTTGTTTGTTTGTTTTGTTTTACCAAGGCAGGCTTTTATTCAAGGAAAATAAAGTTGTCTTAGAGAATATATTGGATGGCCATTAGATTTTTATTATTATGTTCAGTTAGTCGACGTGTAGTACGTGGAGCATGAGTCTTTCTGAGAGCATAGGTAAATGTGACACCTACCAGAATTAAACAGCCAAGGGAGATCTTCTCCTTCCCTCATAGATCTAAGGCTCCCCTCTTCCACCTTAGACAAGCTGATGGAACAGGAAAAAGAGACTCAGACACACCAAGTGTCCTGGTACAGCAAGCCTCTTTTTCCTCAATAGCTTATTCCACTGAGCTGGGATACACCAGTAGAGAGAGCCCACCATAGCTACCACTCAGTGGAAGATACATGATGGGGACCTGGCCTGATAGTATCAGCAGGGATCAGAGGGAGCCCAGCAGCACCAGATATACCAGGCAAACAAAAATAATGCTTCAGAAGCTCCAAAAATAGTTGTTGGAAGCTATGAGTAGAGGGAAATGATCTCAACTTGGTAAAAAGCATATACACAAAATCCTGCAATTAACATTATACTTAACAGTAAAACACTGAATGCTTTTCCTCAAAAATTATAAAGAAAAAAAAAGATACCTATCCTTTTTTATTCTTATTCATCATAGTGCTAGAAGTTATTTCCAGCCTGTACCATAAAATAAGAAAAATGGGAAAAAGACATACATATTGTAAAAGAAGGAATAAAGGTACTCCTATTTGTAGAGGACATAAGTGTCCATGGAGAAAATCCCATGGAGTCCATACAAAACTCTTAGAAGTAATCAGTAAGCTCAACAATGTCATAGGATACAAGTTTACCACCAAAACCAGTTACACTCCTATCTACTAATAAAGAATGTGCTGTTCACAAAGCAAAAGTAATAACACAGTAACATTTACAATTACTCCAAAGAAAATTAATTACTTAAGCATGCTTGTAAAAACACCGATGCAAAGGATTACAAAATGATGATTAAAGAAATCAAAAAACACCAAAGTAAATGGACAGATAAACCTTATTTATGGGATGGAAGACTCAACATCATAAAGATTTCAATTCTGCCTAAAATGGATTTACAGGTTTAATACAATTCTTAACAAAAACCAAGCAAAAATTTTCATGAGGATGCAGATAAGCTTATTCTAACGTTTATATGGAAAGGCTCAGGTCCTGGAATAACTAAAATATTTTTGACAAGGAAAGATAAAGTAGAAAGAAGTACTCTACTTATTATTAAGGCTTACAATATAGCCATAGTTATCAAGGTAATGTGATATTTGAGGGGAACAGACATGGTGAAATGGGACAGAATAGAAGATTCAGTAATATACCAAGGCAAATATGCTCAACTTGTCTTTGAGAAAGGCATAAAACACAAAGCCAACTCAACAAAGGTGTTTCCCCTCCTTCCCTTATGGGTCTAAGGCTCCTCTCTTCCACCAAGAGACAGTTAGCAAGTTGATGGAACTGGAAAAAAAAAAAAAAAAAAAAAAAGCAGAAAGGGAAGATAGTCTGCAGCAACTGGACCTCTGTCGGCAACAGAAAAATAAATAAATAAATAAATAAGAATAAAAAAAATAAAGAAAAAATAAAGAGAATATAAGCCTCATAACTTGCAAAAAAATGAATTCAAAAGAGTAACCTCTTCAACATTAGCTACAGCAACTTCTTTCAAGATATTCTCCAAATGCAAAGGAAACAAAAGTGAAAATAAACTTTTGGGACTTCAAGATCAAAAGCTTCTGCACAGCAAAGGAAACAGTCAACAAAGCAAAGACGGAATGGGAATAGATATTTGCAAATGACACTGGACAAAGGGCTGATGTCCAAGATCTACAAAGAACTCTTCAAATGCAACACACACAAAACAGATAATCATGTCAAAAAATGGGCTGAAGACATGAACAGACACTTCCCCAAAGAAGACATACAAATGGATAACAGACACATGAAAAAATGTTCATCATCATTAGCCATCAGGGAGATTCAAATAAAAACCACATTGAGATACCATCTTACACCAGTTAGAATGGCCAAAATCAACAAAACAAGAAAAAACAAGTGTTGGAGAGGATGTAGCGCAAGGGGAACCCTCTTGCACTGTTGGTGGGAATGCAAGTTGGTGCAGCCACTTTGGAAAACAGTTTGGAGATTCCTTAAGAAATTAAAAATAGAGCTTCCCTTTGACACTGCAATTGCACTACTGGGTATTTGCCCCAAGATGCTGATGTAGTGAAAAGAAGGATATCTGTACCCCAATGTTTATAGCAGCAATGGCCACAGTTGCCAAACTGTGGAAAGAACCAAGATGCCCTTCAATGGATGAATGGATAAGGAAGATGTCGTCCATATACACTATGGAGTATTGTGCCTCCATCAGAAAGTATGAATACCCAACTTTTGTAGCAACATGGATGGGACTGGAAGAGATTATGTTGAGTGAAATCAGCCAAGCAGAGAGAATCAATTATCATATGGTTTCACTTACCTATGGAGCATAAGGAATAGCACAGAGGACATTGGGAGATGGAGAGAAGTGAACTGGTGGAAATCGGGGAGGAGACAAACCATGAGAGTTTATGGACTCTGAGAAATGAACTGAGATTCTTGGAGGGGAGGGGGTTCGGGGGTTGGGTGGAACTGCTGGTGGGTATTATGGAGGGTATATATTGCACGGAGCACTGGGTGTGGTGCATAAACAATGAATTCTGGAACACTGAAAAGAAATAAAATAAAGATAAAAAAAGATTATAGACAATGTAAAATCAAACAGTATAAACCTTTTTATAAATAAGCATAGGAGGAAGGTCTTAGTTTATAGTGCCAAGCAAAGAATTCTTAGACTTAACATCAAGTGCACAATGCATCCAAAAAGAAAATTGAGATACTGGACTTCATTAAAATGAGACATTTTTACTCCATGAACTACCCCTTCACCATTCCTTGCCCTGTGCATCTATTCCATCTGGCTGTGGCTGAGTTAGATCTATTTGTAATAAACTGGCAATGCAGTAAGTAAAATGTTTGAGTTCTGTGAGCTCTCTGGCAAATTAAAGTAACCCAAGGAAGGGGGTTGTTGGAACTTGGAATCTATTGCTGATGGTTGGAAGCAGTAACCCAGGCTTCTGAAAGTCTGTATTGCCAGCGGGGGGAGTGGTCTTGAAAGACTGAACCTCACTTTGTGAGATCTAACTCTATCTTTAGGTAGACAATGTCAGAATTTAGTTAAATTGTAAAACACCCCGCTGCTGTTGCAGTTTCCTGGTAACGTGCAAAAGTCCCCTCCCACACACATCGTGATTGGGTCTCAGAACCCCCATTAAAGATGAACAGACAGTTCACCAATGCGTATATATGAATGGCAAAGAAAGGCATGAAAACCATCAGCATGAAAACAGCATCAGCCCTTGAAGAAATGCAAATTAAAGCTGAAATGATAAAGAGCTACGCATTGGTACATGCAACAGCTTGGAAGAATCTCTAGGGAATTATTTTGAGTGAAAAAGTAAGTCCCAGCAGGTTATATTTGGTATGTTTTTATTTGTAATAACAAAACTGTAAAAATGTAAGCCAGATTAATAGTTTGCAGGGGTTGGGGAAGAGGACTGAAGGGTGTGGGTGTAGCTATAAAAGAGCAAAATAGGGGATCCTCGTGGCATTGTGTTTTCAAAAACTGTAACGTGGTGGAGGAGATGCAAACACACATGCTGATGAAATAGTATAGACCTTAACACACACACACACACACACACACACGAGTAAAACTGGGGAAGTATGATTAAGAAGGGAATTGTATCAATGTCAATATCCTGGTTGTGTTATTATGCTATAATTTTGCAAAATGCTATGCTTGGGGAAAACTGAGGAGAGGATACAGAGGATTTCTGTATTACTTTTACTACTTCATAGGAATCTACAAGTATCTCAATGTTAAAAAGACATTTATTGGGTTTATTTTCCGCCTTTGAAGTTATGGCAAGCAGCAGTTTCACCAAAAGTCTGCTCCTAGGTAACAAGTTTTCTTTTCCTTCCAGTCTGTGATAGCTGTGTCCTTATTGCCTCCTCACCAGCCCCTAAGATAATACTACATTGTGTGTGTGTTGTCATAGTCTTGGTAGCATGTCATTGGTCCTTGAAACTCAGTTTCTGCTGTTCTAGATGGACCCGGATGATCCAGCAGTCACTATCTTGAACAGTTGCCAAGGAAAATCAAACAATGGCTCCTCAAATGTGCTCCATGGTGTTGTGTATCACTTAGGGTTGAGTTTTAAGTAAAAGAGTGACATCTCACTCCAAGGAGGCAGAGAATTCTCCTACTATTCTGTGCTTTCAACAAGGAGAACTGGAAATGTTTGGTAAAGATCCCATTCACTACCACAAGTGAAATAATTTGGGGTTGTATGTTTGTTTTAAGATTTTGACAACCATGAGAGTGTGGGTGGCTTGGTGGGTTAAGCCTCTGCCTTTGGCTCAGGTCATGGACTCAGGGTCCTGCGATTGAGCTCCGTACTGGGCTCTCTGCTCAGCAGGGAGCCTGCTTCCCCTTCCCTCTCTGCCTGCCTCTCTCCCTACTTGTGACCTCTGTCAAACAAATAAATAAAATCTTAAAAAAAAATTTTTTTTGACAACCAGACCAGACAGACAGACCAGAGTGTCTTCTTTAACTTAATAGATCAGAACTTATGCTAAGGCAAGCTATTTTGATTGACCGTGATGATGTGAAAAACAGAGAAGTGTAGTAGGTAGTGAAGAAATGGAGAGTCCAGATTAGGACCCTTATTGAGAACAATGAACTCTGATCCACAAAGAAGGAGAGTTAGGAGAGAAATAGAGGCAAGAAACTTTTGGTAGTGTATGTAAGTGATGGATCTGATTGAGAATGGAAAGGTGGTGATGGTTTGGATCCTGCTGATAATGTTGAAATCATATAATACTGGGATTGTTTCTCTCTCCCTCCTTCCCATCTGTTTATTTGTTTACATACATATATATTTATTTACATTTGTTAGGTATACTTCCAGCCCCTGATATAGCAATTCTGAGCTATTTTCAAGACTTCAAATATACTCTGTGTTTCTCCTCCATCCTTTGCTGCTCTGTTTCATATGCCAGAGTGTGCTGACAGGGTGAGTTCTCCTGTCTGTCACTCTCACCAGACTGCGTGCTCTTTGTGAGTAGGGATGGTGTCAGACACTTCCTCCCCCTTGTAAAGTGGGGATATTCTGAAAGTGAGGAATCATTCATTGAGGAATGTTGAAGCAAAGGGCTCATATCACTAGTAATGGAAGAATAAGAAGCTAAGCTATGCCCTACATTTTCTTGTGGATTTCTTGGTGTCTATATCTCTCAGCATCTTTATCCAGCCTTCTATGTCGCCATTTGTCATTCCTTCCCTAGCTTTGTCATTAAATATATTCATTAAACATACAAACAGGACAGTTAGAGAACACCATACATAGAAGAAAGATAATATTTCTTGTTCAGATGCATCCAAGTTAAGACAGAAATAGGAAATCACTTTTATGTGACAGATTTAGAGTGTAATATTCCCTTTTTCTAAAAAATATTTCCGTGCAGAACAACTTCTTGTCTGTAGATGGAATCCTACTGTTCTATTTGCTATGGAAATAAAATTAATGGCTTATAAAAATCTCAATAAGTGGACAGCAAATGGTGGGGAATTCATGGAGGAATTCTCTTTGGATGAATATGAGTAAACATGATGGGATAGGGCTTGTGGCTTAGACTGGGGATGGTTGGGCTGGGCTCAGGCTTGGTCTGTCACCTGGAACAGCAGGGTGCAGACACAGAGTGAAAAAAAGGGACAAGTTAAGACTGGCATCATCCCAGGAACCAGGCTGAAACTACAAGAAGCAAATATCTCATAAGGAAAACATCTGAAAGTCCATTATTGTGTCATAATGCACAGCAGCTGGTGAGACAAAACTGCTTAGGATTTAGCCTGAGGGACCCCACCCACAGGAGCCCGTTCCAGGGCCTTGGGCATTTCTGTGCAGGCAGGGGATGGTGTATGCCAACTTTAAAGGAACAGGGCAAAGCTGAAGAGAAATCAGTTCAGATTGTATTTTTAAAAATTAGAAATTAAATAATATTGAGCTCCTACTCAGAGTACAATTGTGTTAGACACGGAGATACCAAAAGGTAAAGCACCTTGAGTTTGCAGAGTAAAATGAAATGGGGGGTCCAATTTGGTCATGTACCAAAAAAAAAAAATTCTGCCAATGCTCTCTGCAAGGGCAGACTAGGGACATAGAAGATGCACAACCCATGAACTTGGTAAGGCAAAAAGAGAACAGTGGAGGGATTTGTTACAGGGAGGCAATGCCACAGAAATCAAGCTCCAGGTAAACAAACTTTCCCCCATGCTTTCCACAGATCTCCTTCTCTCAGGCAGAAAAAGAAAAAGAGAAGGCCGCTTTGATCATATATGGAAGCCGCTCAGAAGTTACCTCAACTGGGAACTGACAAACATTTTTTGAGCCACCTTCTCAAATAACCCCAATATAAAAATATGTTACATACAAAGGTTCTTTCCAGTCAGATTTATAAGGGAAAAAAGTTATAGCCTGTATAGATAGTGCATTAGGGTATAGTTATATTAAGTCATCTAAAATAGGATAAAATTTAATGTTGTGATAAAATGCTCATGATTTTGTAATAAAAAATAGGATCTAACTTATAGATATACAATGTTCACTACTATAAAAATAACAAAATAAAATTCAAACAACAAAAATTTGCAAATAAAAAATTCCAATGTCAATGCCATGAACAACACTGTCCAATAAGATTTTTCGTGATGGAAATTCTGTGCTGTTCAATACAGTAGCCATTGACAAGAGAGTTCCTGAGTTGCAAAATGAAGCTAATAGGATTAATTCAAAGGCAATTTTATGTATAATTTAATTTGGGGGTTTTATTTAATAGGGGCAGTGGTTACAGTACCGGACAGCGCAGATATATTTTTAATAATGCATGATTCTCCCACCACCAACAATTACGTGGAGGTGGAACTTGATAAGATACATTGACTTGTGTGTGAATGGGGACAAATGAATGATAGAGCCAATGGTATTAATCTACAATGAAAAGTAAATGAAAAATGCATGAGACAGTGGTCACTTAAGCGATGCTTAGCAAGTAGAAATTATTTTATAAATAGAAATAATTACACTTCTGAAGTTATGGATATTATTATTCCATAATGTAAACACCATGTCCCTTAAGGCAGATGCATGCAAGCTCATGACGGCTTTTGGGAAATGGCCTGTCTTTTTATCATTGTAATTTTAGGATTTGATTATCTCCACTTTAGACAGTCCTGGAGAGGGGCACCTAGGTGCCTCAGTTGGTTAAGCATCCAACTCTTGATTTCAGCTTGGGTTGTGATTTTGGGCTCATGAGATTGAGTCCCGCATTGTTCTCCATGCTCAGCATGCAGTCTGCTTGAGGTTCCCTCCCTCTCTCCACCTCTGCCCCTCCCCCAGCTTACATTCACCTTCTCTCTTTCCCTATAAATACACACATACATACATAAAATCTTTTTTTTTTTTAAATGCCCTCTGTAGGCTATATGGAGGAATCAGACATGTTTAGCCAAATGTATTGAATAATCCTTCTCAGTTCAGAGATGCATAGAGTGTGATATGAAGCCACATGCCTTGTCTCACTAGATTTGAGGGCACTGTTTTTGTAAGGCGAGGAAAGGAGACAAAAGTTGAAGGAAGGAACAACACATGAAGTGAGAAGAAATAAGAAATCCCTCCAACTCTCTGTGGGAGTCCTATTTCTCTCCCCCAAGTTCCACTCAAATGCTCACCTAAGCATGCTTTAATTCTTTCTGGCTTCTCTGAATTTGGTGTAGCTGTCTGTGAGTTCCAGGTATGTCTGATCCTCAACCCAAATTCCATCTCAGGGAGTACTATAGGACTATTAAGGAAGAAGAAGGGAGGCGGGTGCAAACGCTTGACCTAACCAAGGAGTGGGACAGTTAAATGGCCATGTCTTCTTAGTCTGCAGTCTTAGTCTGATGTTTTATTAATGTGCTGGCTGCATTTTAATTAACAGAATCCTTTATTGTGCATGTGCCTTGGGGCTGTTTAAGAAAAGGGCAAGGTTTTAAAAGTCTACAGAGTAGATAAATAAGCAAATATTGCCTGAGACAACATTTCCCTACATGTACCAGAAAGAGGTATTAACTACTGGATTGGGATTTTATAGACACAATCCAAGCAATTGATATTGCTTCAAGGACAAAAATGATCCAACTGGAACACATTTAAGAGGGAAATATGGAAGCAATGAGAGGACTCAATTAACCTGCAATGAGTGAAATATATGGAAGTTTCAAGAAATTTGAGATTACTTTTCAGTTTGGGTCTCCCAGAAGCAAACTCTGAGACAAGAATCTGAGGGGAAGTAGTTTACTTGTGAATTTATCTCAAGAATTACCAGTAGTTGAATGGAAAATTGAGATAAGGAAAGAAAAATGGCCAATGAAATTTACAAAATTATCTAGTAGCCACCATGGGCAACTGAAGCAAATTCTCCCCTGGGAAATGATGACAGAGATTATGAAACAAACCTCAGAGTTTTCCCAATATAAAGATAAGGACACTGGTGGATGATTCCACTATTCCCCCTGTGCTTGTAGATGAAGGCTGCATCTCCAATAGGTACTAATCCTCTGGCACTTAGAGCTTGCCCTGCATGTAAACCCAGCATTATCCCCAGAGAAAGACGGAGACAGGGGTGGCAGCAAGTGCCTTTTGTTATGTGGAGGTTGAGATCAGATGGCTCAGATAGACCAGCAGCATCTGCTTCTGTTACAACAGAGCTGCTTTGGGGGAAAAGTAAACACTTCATACTTTTGTCACTGATCACTTCTGATTGTAGAAAGTGAACCTACTCTGGAATTCAAGAAATCTGAATTTGAATCTTTGGTCTGCACTCTTCAGTAGGTGACCTTATATCTTCTGTAATAGCCTTGTACATCCTTTTCCTGATTGGTCTACAGGGATAATGTAAAACATGTAGCAGTAGACTAATGTTGCAAATTGTATGAAATCATGTATGGAAAACCAGCCAATGCCTAACATGAGTACACCAAATATACAGAGGAGAACATAACACCTAATAAATAAATGGATGATATTACACTTATTGAATTATTGAAAATGAATTAATACTAATTCATTTTCCACATTCACTAAAAGGGACAAGGTTCATAAATGAAAAAAATCTGGTAAGTGTAATGCCCTGAGTTTCTGGATAAGCTTTCTTCTGATCTCTTCACATGGGATTGTAATAGTGCAGGAATGCATAGTCATGGAAAATATCATTCCATTATTTAATAATTACCTTAAAGATATTAAATAGTCACTAACCTCCTTTGATTTACTCCAGATTTATTTACTGAAAGTACCTACCCACACTTACTTAAGATTTGAGGAGGGGAATTCTCTAGCTCAGAGAAATGTAATAGACCACCTAAAGATGAGGAGCCTTCACTAAGACTGCTCAGCTCCTGCAAGTGTTCAGAGTTTTGCAAAAGGAGAACACTAAGTTTCTTTCCTCAACTTCCTGTTTCACTGCAGGATTAATTATTGAAAATAAGGAAATGTACTATTGATCTTGTCAGTAAATGTGTTCAGTTAAAACCAATTTTACAATGTGTAGAAATGAATGAGATCCTCCATAAATAATGCCTGTCTTGAAAGATGTGTTTGTCATTACACTCACTCATTCATAGATTTATCACTCATTAACTATCCTCATCTACAGTAATTCAGAACTTCTTAAGCAGGCACTGTGTTAGGCTGGGGGACAAGGCAAAACTCATAGTTCCCTCCCTCAAAGAGCACTTTGCTATGAGAACAACAGTCAAGTAAAAGGAAGATTACTCTTTTGCTCCCTTGGGATAACTGAGATTACTATTCAGGGCTGTGGGTAGAGGTCATAGACAGCTGCACTGAGAGATACTAAGACCACTGGGCACCGAAAAGTCATCTTCTACCAGCTGGGATAACTGAAGAAGGAAGAGTCCTTTTCAAAATGATAAATGCAGTGGGATGAGACACAAAGCAAAGGATGGCATTGTGCTCTGAAAACTAAGGGATTTATTGCTTCCACTAAGCAACAAGCTTCCTGAGGACAGGCACTGTTAGCTTTCTTTCGCATGCCATCCCTGCACTAGAACATACCTGGAGAGAGCAGACACTCCCAGAGCAAGGGTGCAGTTTGTGAAGCCCCAGGAAGGAGGGAGGCATTGCTGGGGATCCAAACAGGTGCCAGAGGGCTCAGAGTCTAATCTCTATGCAGAGGGAGATTTATTAGAATAGTAGATAATGGAAAAATATGAAACATTTAGAAGATTGTCTTGTTTTGATAGGGTTGACATTGAAAATGTAGATTGTTATGGGCAGCATAGATATTTTAACAATGTTTATTTTCCCAAACCATGAGCATAGAATGAAACCAGAACAGGCCCTAAATTGTCAAGGAAATGTTGGGAAAAAAAAAAAAAAAAAACACCTTAAGCTGTCACATTACCTGGTTTCATGCTACATTACAATACTGTGATCACCAAGATGGCATGGTATTGGCACAAAAACAGACACATAGATCAATGGAACAGAAGAGTCTCCAGAAAGAGACCCTCAACTCTATGGTCAACCAATCTTAGACAAAGCAGGGAAAAATATACAGTGGAAAAAAGACAGTCTCTTCAATAAATGATGCTGGAAAACTGGACAGCTATATACAGAAGAATGAAATCCAACCATTCTCTTACACTGTACACAAAGATAAACTCTAAATGGATGAAAGACTTCAATGTGAGACAGGAATCCATCAAAATCCTAGAGGAGAACATAGGCAGTAACCTCTTCAACATCGACCACAACAACTTCCTTCATGACACATCTCCAAAGGCAAGGGAAACAAAAGCAAAATGAACTTTTGGAACTTCATCAAGATCAAAAGCTTCTGCACAGCAAAAGAAACATCAACAAAATGAAGAGGCAACCTACAGAATGAGAGAAGACATTTGCAAATTACATTATAGATAGAGGACTGGTATCCAAGAGTTATTAAGAACTTCTGAAACTCAACACCCAAAAACAAATAATCAGGTCAAAATGGACAGAGGACATGAATACACACTTCTCCAAAGAAGATATGCAAATGGATAACAGACACATGAAAAAATGTTCAACATCATTAGCCATTAGAGAAAGTCAAATCAAAACCATACCGAGATGCCACCTTATACCATTTAGAATGGCAAATATTAACAAGGCAGGAAATAACAAATGTTGGAGAAGATGTGGAGAAAGGGGAACCCTCTTACACTTTTGGTGGGAATGCAAGTTGGTACAACCACTTTTGAAAACAAATGGAGGTTCCTCCAAAAGTTAAAAAATAGAGTTACTCTACAACTCAGTAATTGTACTACTGGCTATTTATCCCAAAGATACAGATGTAGTGAAAAGAAGGGGCACATGCACCCCAATGTTCACAGCAGCAATGTCTACAATAGTGAAACTGGAAGGAGCAGAGATGCCCTTACAGATGAAGGAATAAAGAAGACGTGGTTCATATACACAACAGAATAATACTCAACCATCAGAAAGGATGAATACCCACCATTTGCATGGACATGGATGGAACTGGAGGGGATTATGCTGAGTGAAATAAGTCAAGCAGAGAATGACAATTATCATATGGTTTCACTCATGTGTGGAACATAAAGAATAGCGCAGAGGACATTAGGGGGAAGAAGGAAAAAAATGAGGGAGGGGAATCAGAGTTGGGGACAGACCATAAGAAACTATGGACCCTGGGAAACAAACTGAGGATTTCAGAGGGGAGGAGGGTCATGGGATGGGTAAGCCTGGTGATGGGTATTTAGGAAGGAACATATTGCATGGAGCACTGGGTATTTTACACAAACAATGAATCATGGAATACTACATCAAAAACTAATGATGTACTTACTGTATGGTGACTAACATCATCACCATCATCATCATCATTAAAAAACTTTGTCTTGCTTTAAACAAATAACAGAGAATCCTCAAAAAAATAATTATTATTAGGTTGTAACTATGAAAGAATTTACCTTCTGAAAAGAGGAAAGCCATTTCTAGTTTTATGAAAGGAAGAAAATTCTAAGTTTATCTAGAGGTTGAGACTAGTTTTCTTATGGAAATGGATCTGAGTCCTTCTCTAAATTGGAGTGGTGGAAAGCTGGTGCAAATTAGAGCGAGAGAAGTTTCAGGCTCTTATTCTCTGCAAAGCAGGCTCACATCAGCTGTGTCATAAAGAGACACAGGGTCCATACAAGCATACTGTGGTCATAGGACCAAACAGCAAGCCTGTGGCTCTAACTCAGCCATATAATTGCCTGCTGAAGAGTGCCTTCTGGATTCACTCCACTCCTTCACAGACAGCCAACTCTGAAACTCTATAATCCACCATTCTTCTTCCTCCCAGCCCAGAACTGCTGGGCAAGCACCAGGGACCACACAGTAAACACAAGAGTGAGATTCAGGACACTAATACCCAGACCCAGGCTCTTCCCCACTTCCGTGCAATTTATACTTCATCCAAAAACTTATGAAAGTTATTTTAAATAAAAGTAATGTATTTTCTTGTGGATGGTGGAATTTTGTGAGTTTTTTTTTTTTTTTTTTTTTCAATCCTAAGAGTCATGGGGAGTTCAAAAGAAAGGTTGAAAAATGAAACTTAAGTGGGTCGTTGCCTGGAGTCAGTCACTTCTCCAGAATATAGATCTGGTATTTTGTGGAATTAAAAGAGAAAGTCAGCATGCCTGGGACCGTCAGTTACCAGGGTGCTGGTTGGAAAGGAAGAACCACTGAAAGTGGTGAAAGAAG